>NW_027466864.1:4137500-4402500 GCF_046128005.1 Genypterus blacodes | reverse complement strand
GCTCGGAAATAACACAAAGATAAACAATCAACCTCCTGAGTGGTGGGGAAGGGGGGGGGGGGGGGGGGGGAGAGACCAGTGGGTGGCAGCAGATATTGGAAGTGTAGTGGTTGAAGAATGCTGACATTTCTAAAATACCACCTTTATTAATGATTGATGAGCAACAAGCAGGGGGTGTTTTGTTCATTTAACACCAAGCAGCAGCCACACACACACACACACACACACACACACACACACACACACACACACACACACACACACACAGATGTGAGGGGAGGGGGCAGCTGTCAGTGGGGTGACCCGTGATCACGTCCCTGCTTTGAAGAGGGGACAGATTCCTGCAAAAATCCAGCTTTGGGGAGAAAGAAGCCGGCGGCCAGAGGAGCTGAGGGAGGAAGTGAAGCAGGCTCAGCTGATTGCAGCTCGGAGGAGGAATCAGCACAGATATCTAAATTAATCACACCAGCGATGACAAATGAGACTCGGCGCTGCAAAGCAACTTGAAACAGAGTCAATTACTCATCACAGACATTTGAAAGGCAGATCATTTACGTCCCTCTCTGATTGACACCAGCCACTTAAGTGCGCACCTCCTCTGTCTGTCTCTCACTCACCATGCTGTCGTAGTGGATGAGCTCCAGCTCGTAGTCGGGCAGGATGTCGCTCCGGCTGTTCACCAGGTCCAGGGCCATCTGCGCGGAGGGCATGCACGCCTGACCGCCCGGCCAGCCGCCGCTCATGGGGAACAGCGCTCCGATGTACAGCTTCTTCTTGCCTGCGGACGGCCGAGGCCAGAGGAGGAGAAGCAGCGTGAGAGACGCCCGGAGGAGCATGGAGTGCCCGCAGGCTGCCCGGGCTGCGCGCCGCGGAGCTCCGCCGCTGAGCAGCATGGTTGAAGGTGAGCCGGAGCGGGTCGCCGCTGGTCGCCCTCCGCCCCGGTGCTGCGGCGGGGCGAAGGTTTACGGTAACCGCGCTTTATTTTTGAGCGGCGATTTGCAACCGGTTTCCCGTGAACGCAACACGTGTCCGGCTTCTTCCAGATGATCGCGTCCCGGGTGTTTGTGTGACCTTTGCCGGTGTGAGAGTGATTTCGATTTAAAGTGTTTACGCCATCAAGTCAACGCGTTATCCTGCGTGTTATTCACACAATGCGCGATTAATTAACACGAATCTCCACGGCGGCCAAGTCAGACAGAGTTCAGTCGGGCTCCGCGCTCTTTGGGCATGTGAGGACACGGACGCGGCGCCGCGCGGCTCATCCGTCCTCTTCACACGGCGTCTCTTCATTCCAACTCATCGCTTCACACAACGCGGACAAACGGAAGCGACGCGGCGCCTCCGGCTCGTAATCGATCACGAACATCGGCCGCCGCGCCGCAGACTCGCGACTCGCAGCGAGACGCGACGACCCCTGCACGGGATCCGCGCGGGGAAACGTCCGACGCGGGGCCCGCACGGTGTTCAGAGGTTGCAGCGGGAAGCGGCCGCGAGTATTCCAGCGAATAAAGCGGAGGAGAAGAGAAGCGAGGCGCGCCGGAGCTCTGCGTCTGATCCACTGCAGCACTGACGGGCTGAATGTGTGTTTGTGCGTGGTGTGTGTGACACAGAGAGAGAGAAGGGGGGGGGGGGGCTCAGAGAGGAGGGAGAGACACAGAGAGACACAGAGAGAGAGAAGGGGGGGAGAGAGAGAGAGAGAGGGAGAGACACAGAGAGAGAGGGAGCCTCAGAGAGGAGGGAGAGAGGGAGGGAGAGAAAGAGAGAGAGAGAGAGCCTCAGAGAGGGAGGGAGAGAAAGAGAGAGAGAGAGAGAGCCTCAGAGAGGGAGGTAGAGAAGGAGGGAGAGAGAGAGGGAGAGAGCCTCAGAGAGGAGGAAGAGAGAGACAGAGAGAGAGAGGGGGGGAGAGAGAGACAGAGAGAGAGAGAGCCTCAGAGAGGGAGGTAGAGAAGGAGGGAGAGAGAGAGGGAGAGAGCCTCAGAGAGGAGGAAGAGAGAGACAGAGAGAGAGAGGGGGGGAGAGAGAGACAGAGAGAGAGAGGGAGAGACACAGAGAGGGAGGGAGGGGAAGAGAGACAGAGAGAGCCTCAGAGAGGGAGGGAGAGAGAGACAGAGAGAGCCTCAGAGAGGGAGGGAGAGAGAGACAGAGAGAGCCTCAGAGAGGGAGGGAGAGAGGGAGGGGGGGGTTCTTGGTTGTGGGGGGGCTCTGGGCAAATATCTGTTAAAAAGATTCTCTAATGAGTTTTACACTGATCTAAACTTCAGTTACAGACAAAAAAGCATTTGGCCGCGAACACGCACGCACGCACGCACACACACACACACACACACACACACACACACACACACACACACACACACACACACACTATAATCTGAGTTTACGTTCATAATTGATTACTGATCAATGCATTGATGAGCATTAAATAATGGCGCCAGATTGGTTTGCTTGATCCCCTTCTCTGCAACAGTCTAATTCATATAGGACATCACACACACACACACACACACACACACACACACACACACACACACACACACACACACACTTCAAAATGTAACCGAATCAGAAACCAAATAGATTGTAATCTGGCAGACGCTTCAGTCAGAGCAGATTTCCTTCCTCCATCTCAGAGCTGCAGAGCCGGGGAGCAAAGACCGGACTGCATACCTGCTGTTTGAACCTTCTGTTCCCATCCAGCACCCTCACACACACACACACACACACACACTCACTCACTCACACACACACACACCCATGTTCTGTACATCAGCACACGCACCCATTCACCATGCAGACACATGTGTGCGCACACACACACACACACAGGCAGCCACGTACACAGAAACAGGCATGTGTGTGTGTGTGTGTGTGTGCAGGTGCCTCCTTCCTGCCAGCTCACAAAATTGAATTGGCAGCAAAGCCCAGTGGAGGTCAGCAGGTATTAAGAGACGGAGGAGTCCTGAATGAAACGATCGTACAGCTGCTTATGTGTTTAATGTCCTTCTTCAAAATGCATTGTTGTGTGTGTGTGTGTGTGTGTGTGTGTGTGTGTGTGTGTGTGTGTTTCAATCTCGTGTTATTGCAGCACTTTAATTGCCCTGTAATGTCGGCGTTGAGGATCTTTTCAAAATCAGTTGTTGGACAATTAGAGGAGGAGGCCATTATTCCTCCAATTTAAATTAAAAAGCCGATAGTTAGGCGACGGAATATGGCGATTATATAACCTGGTTCATTACCCAGATCTCATTATGTGGATGTCTGCATGTAGCAGAGACGTGTTCAGATCCAGCTGCTAACAAGCCCTGTGAGACTGAGGTGAGTGTAGTGATCATCTGCTGGCATTTCCCTTCCTCCTCCTCCTCCTCCTCCCCTCCTCCTCCTCATCCACGCTCCCACCCAGAGATCCATCCAACGCACCATCAATTATTCAGCCGTGAACTTTACATGCCGCTCCGCTCCGTAACCCCGGCAGATCCAGCGGCGTCGGACACTGCGGCTGTTAACGACCCGGCAGAGGCGCCGGCGTCCAAAGGCCTGAGATGACGCGGCGGAGAGACGCCAGGGGCCGCCGCGCGTTGGCGAGCTACTTAAACGAGGACCTGGTACACGCCAGCGCCTCTCTACGCCGGATAATGGGCCTGTTCTCACACTGGCAGGCGCTTTAGAGGCCAAACGGTTTTGAACGCCTCCTTTTTTAACGTAATTGCCAGCTTGCATTGTCCCTCCACCTGCAGAGCGTTCTTTATTCAGGCAGCGGCCCAAATCATCGTGAAAGGGCCCGGGAAAGAATACACACGCAAGCGCACAAGCGTCAGTGAAGCCGACCACACACACACACACACACACACACACACACACACACACACACACACACACACACACACACACACACACACACACACACACACACACACACACACACACACACACACACCAGACTACTGCTGGCGTTCAGGTCTGGGGGAACGCTGAGGTGAAGCTTCTCTGGGGCCAAACACATCAGATAGTCTGAGAATCATTTAAACTTGAGTTAGGCGTCAGTATTATAAGATGATATTGGTTTGCATGATCAGTGATCCGTGTAAGAAGTAGTTGAGGCCTGAAAATGTAATTGTGTGTGTGTGTGTTCAGGCGGCTCTGGCCACCAAATGGAAGCTGTAAAGACATAACTAAAGAGCTCAGCCTGCTTGAGGGGGAACTTCAGACGGTACCAGCTGCATGTATGTTATATGTTCATGTGTTTGCGTCAGTCACAGGCTGTATGTAGTGCAGAGAGTCGGCGGGGCTCAGGGAAGGAAAGCCATCAATCCTTTATGGGGCTATTTTCAGACTCACTGACTGAAGTTTGGAAAGAATTGGAAAACTTCTCAGCCGACTGAGAAGCTGAGGCTGCAGGTATTTTGTCACACAGGCACAGCTGAGGCTTCACTGCAGCTCCTGCCCACTTATTTGACTTCACAACACAGAATATAGGCTTGATTTAACCCTTTCTGCCTCCTATCATCACTTCTACTGGTGTGCTTGTGTATGTGTGTGTGTGTGTGTGTGTGTGTGTGTGTGTAGACTTCCTCAGACACACACAGGCTGCTTTTCAGCTAATATCCCACAGATGCAATCAGTCCATTATTGCCTGTGTGCATTACTGCAGTCTGCTGACCAAAGAGACCAGATTCAAAATATGACAGGCAGGCAGGAAATTTAAAAAACGTTCATTTGCTTTGGATGGAAAGCGTTTTTATTTTCCGTTCCACTCCGTTTGCTGTTTCTGTGCGCCGCGTGGCTGCAGCTTCGTTATACTCGGATAAAACCGAGGAGGAGAGGAACCAGAGATATTGGCACTGCAGCTTTGGAGGTACGGAGGCATATGTACTCCACTGCACCCGAGCGCACACACACCTGCACGCTCACACACACAGAACACACACACACACACACACACGCACACGCACACGCACACAGGTTGAAGCCGCCACAGACAGGAGCAGGGTATTAACCTTTCTCCTGCTGAGAAGGCAGTAAGTGGGTGGTGATGGCACATGGAGTGGAGGGAGGGAGGGGGAGAGAGAGAGAGAGAGCGAGAGAGAGAGAGAGAGAGAGAGAGAGAGAGAGAGAGCAGGAAAAGGTCGATATGGAGACAGTAGATGGTTTTATTCTATTTATGGAAACGGTCCTCGCTGCTGCTTTGTTAATTATTAGTTTGTCAAATCTCTCCACGACAATTTCAAAGTTTTAATGCTGTGTGTGCGTGAGTGTCTGCGTGAGTGGCGGTCGGCCTCACGACAGGCCCGTACAGCTCCGTGTCTAATTCATTAGTGTGACTGTGCTGTAGATCCCTGCAAGAACTTTAGCAAGTGTATGATTCAATATCTGGCCACCTCCTGATTGGTTGATGTAACTTCTCCAGAGGATGAAGCACCGGGCAACACTAACAAATGAATTCATCATTCCTGTCATGGGAGCAGATCTAATGTTGCTTGTGCCGCTAGATTCTTCATCTCATTATTTATCCAAGGAGGCTGACTAAACACATTTGACTAATTTTCAGCAATAACGATATTGCTGCTGCTACTATCAGTTTTTTTAAACGAGCAGACGCACGGCAAAATAATGATGGGCAACAATCCAGGAACGCAGCATTTGCAATCAAATTTAGGGCAGTTTCAGCCTTGCAAGCCCACTAATGACGCTTATAATCAAATCACTCTCAGTCTTCTCTCTAAGGGGTAGAAAAATAACGTTGTGTCATGTCAGGGATAATTCCACATGTGTATCTCCACAAGATCCAAACATCTGGAAAGATCCATTATGATAAAAACCTGGATTAAATATTTACAAAGGATGTTTCCCGTTTCCCAAGGCAAATTTCTTATCGGGATTTGAACTCGCAATCGCCCTCACAACCGCCCTCGTCAGGCCTCAGGGCTCTGCTGCCCAAAACGGAAACGCGACTGAGCTGTAGTGATTTTTTTCTCCACGCGTCACTGCTGCCCCCTTGTGGCGGCAGACAAAAACACAACATTGGGGTTTAATACATTTTGGTTTCGCTGCTGTGAATTTAATAATAATAACAATAATAATAATAATCACACCATCAATCATAATATAATATAATAATCACAGAGCAGGAGCAACATGACAGGAAACGGAACAGGAAACGCCTACCTGTGTAGTTGACGTCATCTTTGGCAGGCATAAATAAAGAGAAAGAGAAGAATAAGAGTTACTAAATGACAGAATACTGCGCAAATACTTAACGTGACATCTGAAGGTATAAATATGTTTAAATTCAGTCATCCGCTGCTGTACTGCATCATTTTACGTCATCTGCTGCTGTCAGCAGTTTGACATTTGTTCCACTAGATGGCAGTGTTGCACCGCTTCAGTTCCAGCGCATCACGACTGTGTTGCTTTACAGAAGAGAAGCTGCAGCAACAATACGGGGGGGGGGGGGGGTCTTAACTGTGACTGTGGGCGTGAGTGGAACATTAGATATTACCTCATTCTGTCATTTTGGATACTTGCCATATCAATATGAAGAATATTTTTTTAAACATAAAGAGTGTAAATATTAATCCATCACTGTGACACATGAGCAGTAAATCTGTAATATGTTGACGTTATATAGATTCACAGCTTATTAAAGAGCGTAAGATGAGTCGCCTGCTCTGAAAGGCCCAGTCCAACTGTTCTCATAATTCCCTTCTCATAATTCCCTCCATCATCCATTTTAATACTATTATTCCCATAGCAACTTTATCGGTTGCCATGCCAACTCTTGTGGTAACCAGTTGGCAGTGGTTCTGTCAGATCTTTGTATCCTCCGTATTTTTAAAGAAATTCTCATTCATGTGCAGCACTTTGAGCAAATCACCTCAGACAGGAAAGGTGCCAGTTGTTCATCACTCTCAGATTCGTCCGGCCAACGCTTTACTGACAACGTGACATCAGGTTTCCACTTGGATTCGTCACTCGTCTTTACCTGCCACTGCCAATTTTACAGCCTGCCCTTCTTGGATTCCCCTCTGATTGGTCGGATCATTTATCGCCTAGCAACCCAGCTTTGCATTTGGGGTAGCAGGTGTTTGTAATTATCTTTCATGTGTAAAGCTTTATGTTCCCATTTTATTAAGCCTCCTCGTGTGGCACCGGAGGAACTGAATGTCTTCCTTCTGGCTTTGTATCACAACACAACAGTGCTTCAATAAAATGATGGATATTACCAATTTATATCATAAACATTGATTTATTATGGATGTGGCTTGTTTACTGTACCCCCCCCCCCCCCCCCCTTTTTTTTTTCTGGCTTTCTTATCACTCGAATGACGGCAGGGACAGTGTTTGTCATTATCGAGCGTCAGTATGCTTCTGTTGCATTCCATAGTTGTGTTGTGTGTGTGTGTGTTGTGTGTGTGTTCTGTGCTCTATATAGTCTGTGCACGTCTTTGGCTGCGGTTGAACGTGTGGTGTGAAATCTGGAGCTGAGACACTTACAGAGGCAGGTGGGCTTGGGCGAGTCCCACTTGCCCAGCTTGGTGCAGTGGCTGACGTTTCTGCCCTCCAGGATGAAGCCGTCATGGCAGCTGTAATGGAGCACCGTCCCCTCCACCGGGGGGCCCGGGGGCCTCGGCGTGACCCGGCCGTTCTCCAGGGACGTCCACACCCGGGGACACAGCAGCACTGCAGGCGGGCGGGTCAGAGAGACAGAGACAGGTAAGCCATTAGAATCATTAATGACTCTCACTCTTCTTAATGGTGTATTGTGGAGGAGCAGGGGTGCAGCTGGGGGGGGCCGGGGCGGTGGGGGCTCCATTACTTTCAAATGTCAACTGAAATGGCATTTTGTCATTTGTGATGCATGGAAATGTGAGTCGCCACATGAAATGCAGCAAATACAACTCCAGCCTTTGCTGTGTGGCGACATTGTTCTTCATCTGTAACTTGTATCTTTGTCTTCATCGTGGCACACACTTTACAACAAAATCCTGCACCGCAAAATATCCGCTCTGTTCTAAAAGGAAATGAACGGGACGTGATGGGGAAACGAGAAGAGGAAATGAGCCGCCACACACTCCTGATCCACACTGATACACCAACACAGATTTGGAACAAAACAGCCCCGTATCACTGAATTCCTCTCAGAGTCTCGGGAGGAAGAGTTAACGCTTTAATTTGCTCTAATTCAAAGTAAATGGCGTTTCCGACTCGTCTGCTGAGCCAAAGTGACCCCTGCTGTATGAAGCAGGTAACTGCACCAACATCACAACGTCACAATGTCACTTTGCATCCACTATTCATTGGATCGGTGGTTAACGGCACATTTTCCATCTCTCCCTTCACTACACACACACACACACACCTGATACGCTCCATCTGGCTAACACACACACATTCTGTAGGTTATCAGGTGTGTGTAGCGTAGTGAGAGATGGAAACTACGCAGCAAGAATAACATAATACAATCATTTATTCAATGTTACAAACGTTTGTGAGTCCAACCACAACCTCCATGTTAGCTTCTTCTTCCTCTTCTTCTTCTCAGATGTAGCCGGCGTGTTGAGCAGCGGACGTGGAGTAAAAGCTTCCATCCAGCGTGTGAGCCAATAATAAAATGGTCCAAGTTACACACTGCAGCTTGGACTCTTACATAAGCCACAGAAAACACAAACCCTCCATTAGTACGTGCTCTTGTTCTCTTGGAAATAAATCAATTCCACCCATGTTAAAGTAAACACAGAGAACACACACACGGAGCTGGAGCCCGCTCTGATGGCACTGGGGGTCTTATTTGCACTTGTTTGCAGCGCTGGATGTGAGGCGAGTAGCAATGAATACCAAGCTTGCAGACGAGATCCCAGAGCAATAACACCACAGTTTGAGTCGTGTCGAGAAACAACACAAACATGTAGACACACAAGTGCAGCAAATAGAATCAGTGTCCAGGACCACACTTAAGAGCTATAGGACCCCCCATAAGAGCTGAAGGACCCCCCATTAGAGCTACAGGGCCCCCATAAGAGCTATAGGACCCCCATAGGAGCTAAAGGACCCCCATAAGGGCTACAGGGCCCCCATTAGAGCTACAGGGCCCGCATTAGAGCTACAGGGCCCCCATTAGAGCTACAGGGCCCCCATAAGAGCTACAGGGCCCCCATTAGAGCTACAGGGCCCCCATTAGAGCCACAGGGCCCCCATAAGAGCTATAGGACCCCCATAAGAGCTGTAGGACCCCCATAAGAGCTGAAGGACCCCCATAAGAGCTAAAGAACAAGCTGTTATGATCCAGACACACATAAAGAGACATTCTGTCATTCTGGGGGATTTTTGGGTCATTATGGAACTCGTGGCAGAACTGTTGGGGTTCGTCCTCTAGCACAGGTCCCCTTGTGCATTGTGGGTAATAAAGTGGAGGTGAGGAACAGGAGAGTGAGACTGCAAAATGAACGGATTATACCACGTTGATATAAGCAGAAAGGGCAGCGTGAGATTGTGTTATTATGCACAGAGACGGCCTGGGAAACCAAATCTGTGACAGGAGGAGGGAAGGTGAGAGGAAGTGGGGGAGGAGGGGGGAGACGAGAATAACAACAACAACAACAAAAAAGACGACTTACAACATCTGCTGTGCTGTGTCATGTCCGTCCATGTGCCGTTGGGTAAGCACTTCCTCACCTTGGGCCCAACGATCACACGGTTTCCTCTGCAGATGTACTCGATCTCATAATCCACCGGCAGGATCTGCACACTGCGGATCTATGAGGGAGAGAGAGAGGAAGAGAGAGAGAGAGAGAGAGAGAGACGCCCGCACAAAAAGAGGTTGGGGTAGACGGCCATTACAGCGTGATTGATGTTCTCCCACAGCAGTTTGTCTCCATCACTTAGGGAGCCTCTTCATTCGGGCTTTAATGCAGTAGATTCCCGAGCCATATGGCGATGTCAACACAGAGGAACGCTTTCTGGCAATATTGTGTGAATTGATGAGCTGTCACGCTTTGAGTTACACCTTCCTCACTCAGGCTGGGACTCGTCTCACGTCTATCAGAGCCTCTTTGGTCTCCATTTTGCGCGGAGGAGAGACGTTTGTCGCACTCGTCAACGCGGTTTGCTAAAAGTTGCCAAGTCCGGTCAATCAGAATAAACATTTCAACAACTTTTCCTTTCTCTCACACTTTTGAAACCTCATGTGAACTTTTGCTGCAATAACCTGATCCGAATCGTGCGACATTTCACTGACAAACAGCAGCTGGATCTACGTGTGAGATGTCTCTGAGGACAGGAAGTAGGGAGTAGCTTCAATGTTGTGAGCTGCTTTATCTTCCAGACTTTTCATGTAGCTTCACTACTTTGAAGTCCCAGCCTGCGTGTGGTGAGTCAGAGCCTGCGTACCTGCTCCTGTGTGAGTCCTCTGTAGCGGATCCCACCGTCTCTGGGAGGCCGGATGATGGCACAGCCTGAGGGGGGGGGGGGGGAGCCAAGAGAGGAAGTATCGTTTGCAGATAATGTAGCTACATTACAGTAACATGATCTTTGATGGTTTTAACTGACGCCTTCCTCTGTGCACAAATACCAGCGCCTCATTTAGGTCACTTTGCAATCTCTACAGAGTTACTTTGATCCATTAATGCATATTATAAATACACACACACACACACACACACTGCAAACGTTGCAGACAGATTTTCCGCAAGTACTCGGTCACAAACACACAAATTACCTCCAGTTGATGAATTATGTATGGGCACAACAAGAGATGGAAGAGCAAAGAGAATCATCAGGAACAACGGCAGCGCCATCTCTGGATCTGAGAGAGAGAGAGAGAAGGAGGCAGAGGGAGAGAGGGAGAAAGAGGGAGGCGGGGAGAGAGAGAGGGAGTGAGGGTGAGAGAGAGAGAGAGGCGGGGAGAGAGAGAGAAGGAGGCAAAGAGAGAGAGGGGGAGAGAGAAGGAGTGAGGGAGAGGGTGAGAGAGGGGGGGAGAGAGAGGGAGGGAGGGAGAGAGAGAGAAGGAGTCAGAGAGAGGGAGTGAGAGAGAGAGAGGCGGGGAGAGAGAGGGAGTGAGGGTGAGAGAGAGAGGGAGTGGGGGTGAGAGAGAGGCGGGGGGAGAGAGAGAGAAGGAGGCAAAGACAGAGAGGGGGGGAGAGAAGGAGGCAGAGAGAGAGGGAGTGAGAGGGAGAGAGGCGGGGAGAGAGGGAGTGAGAGGAGGCAGGGTAGTGTAACAGGGATATTGAAGGTTTGAGAGGAAGATAGATGAAGGGAATAGAAGAGAAGAGAAGAAAACAGTGAAGACAGTGGTTATTGAGTATCGTCTCTCCTGACTGGCTTCAGTCACTCAGCCTGTCAGCCGTCACTCAGGACGACGCCTCGACCTTTGAGCATCCAAACATGCGGAGAGGATCAGCAGCTCGTCCAGCTCTGTGTTCAATCACAGCAGCACAGCAGCACGGCAGCGTTTCCTTCAGACTATTTGTTTGTGTTGTGATAGCTGATCCTGCTGTTCCTGCTCAGTGAGCACAGAGGTGATGACATGCCATGATTCAGTAGATTTCATGACTTCTGTGTGAAGGCAGCTGGACCGACTTCAAGATTGATCGTCTAGTCCAGGGTGACCCAGGGTGAGGCAGGGGGGCCCAGGGTGACCCAGGGTGACCCCTTCACAAAGACACAGGGGCCCACTTCATCATGAGGCCAGTAACCATTTGCCCTCAGCTAAATTAAGCCAGCTATGTTCAGATGTACCAGGTCGCCCTTTATTCTAACTGAAAATGGCTCAAATCCCGACAAATGTTTTCATTGAGGATGCAGAAATGTTCTAAACGACTTTGACATCGTTTCAACATGACAATTGACCTTAAAGTAAAATTTTACTTTAACAGGTTTGATTCACTTCTTGTCCCTAAATTAACAGACGTGTCAGTTTGAGGGTCAAAGGTTCCAATCCTGTGTCCGGCCCTGCAAACAGGCCCATGGAGTCATGACAGAGACATGACAGAGACATGGAAGCAGGACAGAGACATGGAGGCAGGACAGAGACGTGGAGTAATGACTGAGACATGACAGAGACATGGAGTCATGACAGAGACATGGAGTCATGACAGAGACGTGGAGGCATGACGGAGACATGGAAGCAGGACAGAGACATGGAAGCAGGACAGAGACATGGAAGCAGGACAGAGACATGGAGGCAGGACAGAGACGTGGAGTCATGACAGAGACGTGGAGGCATGACTGAGACATGACAGAGACATGGAGTCATGACAGAGACATGGAGGCATGACGGAGGCATGACAGAGACGTGGAGGCATGACAGAGAGGTGACAGAGACATGGAGTCATGACAGTGACATGGAGGCATGACAGAGACGTGGAGTCATGACAGAGACATGGAGTCATGAAAGAGACGCGGAGGCATGACAGAGACATGACAGAGACATGGAGTCATAACAGAGACGTGGAGTCATGACAGAGACATGGAAGCATGACAGAGACGTGGAGTCATGACAGAGACATGACAGAGACATGGAGTCATGACAGAGACGTGGAGGCATGACAGAGACATGACAGAGACATGGAGTCATGACAGAGACGTTGAGTCATGACAGAGACGCGGAGTCATGACAGAGACATTGAGGCATGACAGAGACGTGGAGTCATGACAGAGACATGGAGGCATGACAGAGACGTGGAGTCATGACTGAGACATGGAGGCATGACAGAGACATGACAGAGACGAGGAGGCATGACAGAGACATGACAGATGTGGAGTCATGACTGAGACATGGAGGCATGACAGAGATGTGGAGTCATGACAGAGACGTGGAGGCATGACAGAGACATGACAGAGACGAGGAGGCATGACAGAGACGTGGAGGCATGACAGAGACATGACAGAGACGAGGAGGCATGACAGAAATGTGGAGGCATGACAGAGACGTGGAGGCATGACAGAGACATGGAGTCATGACAGAGACATGGAGTCATGACAGAGAAGTGGAGGCATGACAGACCCATGGAGGCAGGACAGAGACATGGAGTCATGACAAAGACATGGAGGCATGACCCAGTTATCTGGGATTAAATCAGTTAAGAAAACAAATATAAATAAGACGAGCATTGAATCGTTGCAATAATTTTGTGAGTGTGTGACCGTAAAGCGCCATAGGTCCAAACGAGTAACAGTCCTTCAACTGCTCACAGGCGGGGACACAAACACACCAGCACACACGCACACGCACACACACACACACACTATATATAGCTGCTCATTTGCAGTTTTGAATTATAAATGTGGCTTTATGAGGTTCTCACACATACACAAACAAATTCACACACACACACACTCGGGGAGGCAGTAAGGGGGTGGAAGGTGGGCTGGAGGGGGGGGTTGGCATAACAATGCAAAGCGGCACAGTGAGGGAGACAGATGGCAGCGAGGCTTTCGCTGGTGGAAGACAGACAAACTCTGCTGGATACTTCATTAGCATTAGCCAGTGTATTTTTAGAGTTCACTGACAAGAAGCGTGCAGGAGGTAGACACACCGGAGAGTGTGTGTGAGAGAGACAGTGTGTGTGTGGGGGGGAGCAGGGGGGGAGAAAGAAGGACATCCCAGCAGGAGTCATTAATATCAGCAGTAACACACTGAGCTGGATCAAAGCAAAGGCCATCACTGCTGTTGGGCTGGAGACGGGATGGAGCCCAGCATCAACACCACAGACCCAAACAAGAGGGGCTGGAGCCCAGCATCAGCACCACAGAACCAAACAAGAGGGGCTGGAGCCCAGCATCAGCACCAGGAGACATGTCTCTGTGTTACTGCTGATGCACAAACATCATCCAATAATTTCACAGTGTATTTCTAGATTCTGAATCCATTTCAGCACCAAATCACAGCACACACACTCCACGTTGAGGTGGTGTATGGTGCTCCAAGGCCTCATGGGACACAGAGAGAGAGAGAGAGAGAGAGAGAGAGAGAGAGAGAGAGAGAGAGAGAGAGAGAGAGAGAGAGAGAGAGAGAGAGAGAGAGAGAGAGAGAGAGAGAGAGAGAGAGAGAGACTCTCATTCGTGCATGAGTGAGCATGAACTGTAGCCGTGCAGGTCACACTGAGGGAGCCACCGGCCCGGATGCTGCCGGTACACTTGCTTGCTGAGCTCAGGCTGTTGACGAGGGAATCCGCGCCGGCCTGCAGAGGAAGCGCAGGCCGAGCACATGAACGCGCCGCTCACGGTCCCGATCGGACCGGACCGGACCGGGATGGACAAGTATCCGGCGCGCGTTTCACTCGCCGTGTCACCTGCTCGGTAGTGCTGCATGTTACGTTCAAAGGCGTTATTATGAAACAGCCTCAGAGACGTCAAAGCGCGCAGGATCGGTGATGATTCCCCGCAACAAACCCGGCCTGTGCCCGTGGAAAATGTCTGGCCTCTGCATAATGAATGAGGGAGGAAATATGTGACCCGCGGGCGGGATTGTGGCGTTTTTTTCTCCCAAAGATGTGTTGACATCAAGCGAGAGAGAGCGATAGTAGCATGTAGCCCCGGAGCGGAGCAGTAGCGTGTGTGTGTGTGTGTGTGTGTGTGTGTGTGTGTGTGTGTGTGTGTGTGTGTGTGTGTGTGTGTGTGTGTACTTACTATGAGTTTCGATGCGCTCAGCCGAGATACCAGCGCGTCCTCCGGGTGGGACCGTCCGGGGAGCAGCCAGGGGCGAATTATTGGGTCGGAACACGCATCTCTGCACCGATGTTCTGGCTGGGTTGGTGCGGCTGTGAGTGTGCAAGCTGCTCCGCGCGTAAACGGGACGTTACAAACACAAAACGCATCTTATTCGGGTTCCATCCACGTATGGCGGCGGCGCGCGACAACGGCGACAAATGACAGAAGGAAACAAACACATCCACAGAAAAAAAACATACATGTAGTCAGAAACACATACATGTACTACACACACACGCGTCCACGGGAGCGACGAAGCAGCGATCCGCCACACTCCCCTCCCTTCTTCCTCCCTCTCCCCCCTACAAGCCGGAGCTAATTCACGACGTCATGATGGAGACGCACCGTGCGTAACAGCACCCCTCCTCCTCCTCCTCTTCCTCTTCCCCGGGATGAAGCGCACTAAGGTCCGGGCCTCACAGCAGCCGAATATCGTAATGAATCTTAAGAGGAAGCTTTAGATTTGTGATGTGGTTTTTTTTTCTTTCATCCCGCAGTGAATGATTGTCTCGCGGCAGGAGGCGCAGGCTCGGATGGAGGCGCGGGTGTGGTCGTTGGCTGTGACTCCACCGCCGTTAAGCCTTGATTTTTTTTTTCTCTCCTAAAGCCTCTTTGGAGCTTAACGCGGCGAAGCAGCAGTCAGTCATTTTCTACAACACTGGTCATTACAGAGGCGCCTTCCTCCTCTCCCTCCGCCCCACAATCCCCTGCTCCTCTCCCTCCATCATCACCATCACCATCATCACTCTGCCTCACATTTAGATCTCTGCTGAATAATTGAAGCCCAGCGGAGAGGAAGACATCACCTCCCCCCCACCCTTCCCCCTTCCCCCCTCCTGCCTGCGTCCCTCTGTGAGACATGGGTTCACATCCCGTCCCCTTGGACATACTGCATCTCTCTAGTAAACACACAAAGCAGGGAAGTGTTATCTGATGTTTTATTGATTATACGTATGACTGCGTAAAGGGCAAACAGTACGTGACAGTGTGACAGAAATCACAGATAGCTGATGTCATCAAAACGGTGAACACAAATTGTTAAGACAGCGGTGGAGGAGGGGGGGTGTTGTGGATAAACTGTCATCAATCAGCTGTGAAGAAGGTGTCGAGTCAAATGGAATTATTCACAACAGCTGTACAACAAGATTTGTCAAATATTCAAATCGGCAACACAAAGTAACTGTACACGTCCGTTTGTCCCGGCTTTGGAATAATTACACACATTTACAAGTCGCCTCTGCCGCCGCCCTCGTTTTGCAGCTTTACACTTTGACAAATCAAAGTGTGTGTGTATGGGGGGGGGGGGGGGGGGTCTGATCACAAACCTGCCGCTCTGCTTCCAGGTGAGATTCTTATTCTAACCAACGCTCAATTTGTTCCGTGTCACGTGTCAAGGCACACGTCACAATGACAAATTACGAGGGAAGATTTATTTTTAAAAACAAAAAATAAGGCAAACCAAAGCTAGAATTGGTTCTGGTGCAAACGTAAACAACAGCGAGATAATAAAGATAAAAATCAGAAAGACAAACCCGTCACTTTAGTATCCCTGGTGTCAGCGCCGGTTTGATCATATCGCCCTGAATAAATATGTCATACATTTCTACATAAATAGCCGATTGGGAGTTCATGCCATGTCACCATGGAAACAGTCACGCCGAGTCGGAGCCCCCCCCCCCGTCCGACTCTCCAGCTCGCTCCGTTTGAGCGGGTGAAGGAATTCTCAATAAAACGCATTCTCCGGTGCCGAAGGAACACAAACAGTAGAGGCACTCCGCCTGTCACAGCAGATAAATAACACCAGGCGTGAGCTGGAACATGCTTTCACCCTCGTGTGACCCCCCGGGGGTGTGGGGGAGCAAACGAGAGGCGCTTTGTGACGAGCCAGTGAATTAGAGCGAGGACGATGCCTTTCCACTCACAGCGTCCGCCCAGAGACGCCTGGGCCTCGCCTTCATGCTCCTGGAACACTGAGTCAGTTTCTCCTCAGGGCGCCTGTGTATATATATTTATATATATATAGAGAGATTTGTCCTTGAGGGGGGGGGGGAGGAGTGTTATAACTTAGTTACAGTAGTATGAAGTTGTGTGTCAGTTGTCAGTCACGTACCTGTGCTTGTATCATACACCTGCAACACTGCGCCGCTCTGCTTCTTCCACTCCTGCGGCAAATTCACTGATTTTACACTTTGGTTGTACCAATGTGGTAGAGCGCTTTATTCTGCGTTTGTACTTTTAAGAGTTACACTACAAACTCCCAATGTTGACACTGTTTCTCTCAGTGTTGCCATAACGACTGCGACGGCCTTACAGACTGAAGCTGCGGTGGTGCTGCTTGTAGAACTGCTGCTGGCGCTCTTTGGCGGCCGTATCCGTCAGCTTGTCCCGTCTCTCCGTTGTCACGCCCGCCCTGTCTCTCTCCGCCTCGTCCCCGGTCACGCTCCCCACGTCGCTGAGGTCCCCGAGGTGCTCGATGGAGTCGTATTTCTCCAGGTCGGAAGCGATGGTCTGCAGACTGAAGACCGAGAGGGAATCTGAGCCGGCCCGCTCGCGCTCCTTCTCGCTCTCCTTCTCCCGGTGCTTCACCAGATCGATGGCTGCTTCCGCTCGTTTCTTCCCCGCATTGCCGCCGCCGCAGGCTCCGGCGCCTTCCTGGACCCTGCTGTCGGACTCTGCTCCGATGGGGGGGCTCCTGCCGACGCAGACGGAGGCCCGCGCCCCTTCCACCTGGTCCCTCCCCCTCTGGGCGTGGATTTGCTCGCTGATCTGCTCCAGGTTCCGCAGGGCGATGGAATAACGGCTCTTCACTTTGGCCACGTGTTGCTCCAGCTGCAACACTTTGGTCTTGCTCTCCTGGAGTCACACAGACGGCAGAGCAACTTTTCATCATCAATTTCAACATTGATCTTATGCCACCAGGCTAATAACCTTCAGGTGACCTCTAGTAAATCCATAATCTAAAGAATACATCATCATCACATTTGTGGCCACATCAGCAGCATAGTGACACACAGCTTACAGCACGGGAGTGAGAGTGGGAGACGGGACAGAGCAGAGGTGTCGCTGGTCTCACTACATCTGGATTACCTCCAGTATGTGGTTGAACTGGGCCTTGAGCTCAAAGTAAGGCTTGGACTTCACGATGACCCTTTTGAGGGACTTCTGCAGCATCTGGACCCGAGCCTCGGCCTCCTGGCAGGCGTGGGTGACGCGCATGTGCTCCCTCTCGCTACGGAGACGCTCCTCCTCCGCTTCATTCACCTGAGGAAAACGTGAGCAGGCACCAGTGAACACAACAGCTCGGCGTTTCTGAGGCTCTCCGACCGCCACGTCAGCTTTCCCTCCTTTATACTGCGGTTTACAAAGCTGCCTGTCAGATTTATGTCCACGCGCTGCAGAGATAGTCCTGCTGCAGCTGCATTTACATCTCTCCTGAGTATCGTCAGTGAAATAAGGACGGCGCTGCACTAATTTGTCCCTAATTTATCTTTTGAGCGACTGTTGGACGAGCCGATGAAGCCGTTTCTGTGTTTCTGAAGCAGTGGTTTGACGTTCTGGTCTACTGCCCCCAGTTAAACTGTGTGTTGTTTGTCTCCACAGGCCCCCTCCCCCCCTCCCCTCCGTTACCTTGGACGTGGCGTGATTGAGCATCTCCTGCCAGGTGGGATCCAGCGTGTTCTTCCCGTCAGCCATCAGGCCCTGCTCCGCCACATAGACCATCTCCCTGGCAGCCGTGTGCATGGAGACGGCTCTCTCATAGCTCAGAGCCGCCTTCTGGGTCTCCTGCTGTGCCTGCGGAGACACGACAACCAATGGCAGCTCGCTTTAGAGAGACGCGATGAGGCAACACTTACGTCCGCCGTTTAGCCATATCACAACAAGATCACTCTCCTAAACTGTTTAGATGAATAATAGCTTTGTCTGGAAGTGCATCAGGTCAGACATCTCCGCTTTAGTGCAAAGAGGGGAGAAGACACTTAATGTTGTCTTTCTCCAAAAGCAGAGCAGGAAAACACACACACACACACACACACACACACACACACACACACACACACACACACACACACACACACACACACACACACACACACACACACACACACACACACACACACACACACACACACACACACACACACACACACACACACACACACACACACACACACACACACACACACACACACACACACACCTCTTTGGCCAGGCGGCGAGCTTCATAGTACGGTCTGGCCTTCTCTATGCAGCCGCCCAGCTGGGAGCTCTGGGCGTTCAGCTTCCTGGCCGACTCGGTGAGGATCTTCCTGTACCCTGATCTGGCATCCTGGATGAAGGATGAATGAAATCACATTTACTCACAGTGGAGGTATTGATTAGATTCCACAGGGGAGTGTGACTGGAAAGTGAGCGACCAATTCAAAGACATTTCAAATATAATTACCATCGATTTACATCTTCTGGGTGGAGTAAGGAGATATTTTGTTGTAGAAACAAACTAACAAGTAATTTCAAGTGCTGCAGTTAATGAACTCCTGCATTTATTACTACTTTTACAGAATGATAAACTAGTTTTAAATTCAGTTTCCGGTGTAGAAAGCCGTTGTAACGTGCATGGATGGATGATGGAACACGTGTCTCACTTACATCTAACTGCAGCTCCAGCTTGTTGATTTCTGCACTGGCTTCATTGAGGTGCTCCAGCTCCTCCTGTGGGACAAACAAAAATGTGATTGAATAGTTTGTCCCCCCTCGGTTAGGGTTAGGAACGACTCAAGACATCCAAGCCACACTGTAATGCATTTCACAGATTAGTTATCAGTGACCAGAGTGCAAAGATCACGGGATGGCAGCTGGTGAGGTTTGTCTCTTTGGAGCTCAGATAACTCAGATCAGCACAGATTAGACTTGATGAAACCAACCAAAACAAGATTAAGAACGACATTATCATCACCTTTTCTGTTCTTCTCGCCCAAAGTGCAGCAGCATGACCTCCGTACTTTGAGCAGAGCTGGAATTTGGCGTTTCAAGACAATCACATCGACTTGTATCTGATTTATGATGAAAATGGATTGAGGTTGACCTTTAATATAAACTGTTGTGTCAAGGAAATCGGGGGATTGAACCCAAGACCTCAAACATGCAAAGCAACACTGGGCTCCATCTCAAACTAGGGCTCCTCTCGGCTACAAGGGCCGATTACAAAGACACATGCAGGGCTGTTAGGACTGACTAATGCCGGTCAATTGTAAGAATGTAAAGTCACGGTGTCTCCTGTCTGCCCGTCTGTCTGTCTATCTATCCGTCTGCCTGCCTGCCTGCCTGCCTGCCTGCCTGTCGGAACCCTTCGGCCCCGTTGGTCCAGTTTAAACCACTAGAAACTGGATCTTCTCTTACCTGGATTCTGGGGTCCAGTTCCTCTTCGTAAGGACTGTGCACTTTCTCCCCCGTTCCCTTCTGTGTGTCTTCACCCTCGTCTTCCTCGCATGTGTCCCTCCGTGCAGTCTCCAGTGTTGCTTCGTTGCATTCTACAGCTTTCTCCTCCTCGTCCCCGTCCAGAATCACCTCCCTCCATTCGCCCATGTCAGATTCCCCGGACCCGGCGGGGCTCTCACGCAAGTCTCCCGGCTCCATTTCAGGCCTACGGGCACCTTTAGCCCAGTTTGTATCCCCGTCAGATAGAGCAATTCTCGTGTTTACTGCTGCGTGTGGTTCACTGAGCTCTTTGGTCCAGCTGCTGCGGCGTCATTGAGGTTTGTTAGCCGCTGAATGACACAACGACACGCAGCTACTGACGCGTGTAGCAGGCTAGCCAGCTAAAAGGCTAATACCGTTAGGGTCAATTCAAATGGTAACGTTTGTTTTGCGGCAAATAGTTTGAAAAAAAATAATAAAATCCAATATAAACGGAGGCCCGGCACCGTGTCGCCCCTCCGCCCGCGTTTTCAGCTCCATCTCTTACCGGTTCTCCCGTTACTTTAGCTAGGCTAGCTAGCTAGCAACTTTGATTTCACGTCATCGCTTCAAAGAGGTAAATAGCAGCTAGAAGCGAAGCCACGCGTTTGGACCTATGCGGCTGCCGTAGACACGTTCTCTGCCGACTTGCATCATAACTTCAGTCAATAAACACAGATTTAGATATAGTGACGTAATTTACTGTAATGGCTGTCACGTATTAAAATTGATTAAAATAACAGCAATTTTGCACGGCTGGTTAGGGTTAGCTTGTAATAGTCGTTTAAACAGAGTTCTTATATTTATCCACTTCAACTCTGAAGATAATGTTCTTTAGTGACACACTACTTCATTTCAGCCACACAAGAAGAAAAAAACATCAATGACACAGATGTACTCCATTTATTTACTTATTTCCGTAGAAGACGCAAACAATGAGATCTCAAATGACAAGATTATATTGCAATTATGATCAGTGACCACCACCATAAACAACCATAGCACAGATTAAGTACACTGGTACCAGACACAGACAGCACACAGGCTGCAGGTAATTGCATATATGTACTTCAAAACAAAGTGTCGAACTAGGTCATTGCATTGAATGCGTTCATGAATGTCATGTGCACAATTAGCGTAATAGAAAAATAGATCTCTGGTATTTCACAGCAGTGTTGGCTGTTCAGGCTGTATCCCACACTGGAAAAATACATTTGGAAATCATGAAAAAGACCTGAGAGGCACTGGCAATAACCCCTAGACCAGGAGGAAGCATGGAGTCAAATAGAGACAGTCTTTGGTCTGAAACGCTCCCCAAAAGTCTCCTGGAGGTAGGACTTCTTCTGGATTCTCATCAACCCCAGGTGGCATCATACCGGGTCCATCCTGGAGCTGGAGCCAAGTAGATTCTTCTTCCTTTTGATAGGAAACTGACCACCCCTCTGTATCCTGTCCTGGGGACTCCAGACTTCAAGTCATCCATGATCCCCAAGTTTTTGGCAAAGATTTTAAAAGAGTCCTTCGTAGAGTATTGAAGGCGAAAGGGCCCCGATCCTTTCAGCTGACCCCGCTTCACATCTTCGTATGTCACCACAGGGGCACTGTAAACCTCCTTCTCAAACTTCTCCCTATACGTCTCCTCCTTCAAGAAACTCAGGTCTAACTTGGTGAAAGGCACAAACTCAGAATTCAGTTTAATGTAGCGCAGGTATTTGTCATAAAATTGGCCCAGACTGACCCCTTGCCGGCCGAAGGTTAAAGTTCTAGAGATCTCCGGGCGGATGCAGGCGCGGTTGCGGCGCTGCTCCGGTTGCCGCATCCAGTCGTCCCAGAAGGACGCCGGCCACTTGGGCTCCAGCTCCTCCCAGACTTCCCTGCGCAGCATCCAGCCCAGGCCGGGAAAGAAGTCGGTCCGGTAGAGCAGGTTTGCCTGGCTGGGATCCACATAGCCGTCCCTGCCGTTGTCATTCCATGCGGAGACGCACCACAGGTTGGGGTCAGATTTCAGGACAGGATGCAACGCTCGGAAGTATTCAAAGAAGTCTGGCGCCACCTAGAGACAAAGTTCAATTTATCAGTTTACATGACGCCTGGCAACAAGTCACTCCTTTGGATGTGTGTGTTCGTGTGTGCACGCTTCAAAGTAAATAAAGTTGACTTGACTTTTATGTAACTTTTCACATACGACTGCATTACTTCTGTTTTTCATATGGACCTCATTCACTAGAATAAAAGTACATTTCCATAGGTTTCAACAATGCATGTCAATCAAACAACAAGGAAACAAGGAGGATTAAAAAGCTCGAGTGACTCTAAGGTTAGAAATGGGACGCTTACCTCCAGGTCGTCCTCCACGATCACCACAGAGGAATAGGACAGGTTCTTGAAGACCTGGTTGAGGGCCCAATGATAATGCCTGGAGATCTTGTAATAGCCTTGAAACTTCTTGTGGTCGGGTCTCACAGCGATATCTGACAGGTCAGGCTGTTTGAGGTGAACGACCTTATCGCCGTAAGAACCAATCACCTCAGCCGTCTCTGCGTGTCCACAGTCTTGGCTGACTATGATAGGGTGAAGCTCTGCTGAAGGACGGCGCTCCACCAGTTTGTCCAAACAGCGTCTCACAGTGACCCTGTTACAGGCGATGACCAGGACAGGGATGACGGGCTCTTGGGGGACCGGCTGCACCCGGCCTTTGTTAGACGGGTCCCACAGCGGCCGATGACCCTGGATCTGCAGAAGGATCTTCTTCTGGTTTTCTAGCTCCGCTTCAAAAACATCTGCCATGCGGAGCACATCGGCCACCACGTCGTTGGTCGGCCCGTCGCCCAGCTCTCTCTGCTCCCTGCCAGGCTGGGCGGGCTGCGGGGATCTGCCCCACAGCAGAAGCACCAGGATGGCATTCCAGGTGACAAACAGGAACGCACCACAGAGAATGACTGAGCCTCTCTTTCGGAGCATGGCCCAGGGAAGTCAACAGGGAGGGGGGAATACGAGAGGACAGGGTCTGGAGAGGAAGACGTGTCCTTAATACGCACTATACAAACAAGACATGGGAGGGACAGCCTGTGGCTCATCACAGGAGCACGATCACGCCTCTCATGTCACACAGCGTTTGGCTCAGTGCGCAGCTGCGAAAGTTACATGGACACAATCGAGTGTCAGCTGAGGGGGAAAGAGAGCAGATCTGCTGCAGGCCAGGACTCATCTTGGATTTCAAGTGCGACCCTGATCCAGATCTTCGACTCGCAATATCCACTTGCAGCTAGAACAATAAAACAAAGAAGAGAACATCATGTACAAGCGCTTTATCCACAGCACAGATAAGGAGACGCGTCCGTACAGAGAGGAAATGACACGTAAGGGAGACAGGGATAGGAAATATACAGAGAGACGGCAGAAAGTGGTGGAGATCACATGGATGCCGTCATTAGCTGGACCGATCGGCCCTCTGATCACCTGTGGCGCCTCCACACGTCGCGACTTAGTCCAACTGAACACGAAACCTCCCGACCTGTACTCGCTCTACGTCCCCAAACAGGTTCTCCGTGTAAATACGTGAGGAGGAGCGTGGGAATGAGCTCTTACCGTCACATCGTCTCCACTTCTTGTCCTCTCGCCATTTCCCGGCCCTGTCTTCGGTGACAACCATCAAAGTTAGCTGAGTGAGACGCGGGGAGCCGCGGCGTGGCTCCAGCCTCACGAGTTTCCCCCTCGATGAGACCAAGTTGCACTCTTGTACTTCTTCTTCTTTCTCGCCAGGAGGAGGAGGAGTAAATGTAACGACGCGACGGTTTCCGGGCGGTTGGGAAATGACAGGAAGTCCCGCCCCCACGTGTCCGTCAGAGGAATTGCACAATTTGGAGACGGTAAAGAGGACCGGAAGTGGCAAACGATTCTCTTTATAAGTAAATTCAACGCAGATGTTTTTATTTTTATATTCTGAAAAATGAATGCTGCAATTGCTTCAAGAATAAATTATGTACTCAAATCTTCTAAATAATTTAATCTTTATTTTTTTGTGTCCCAATATTTAATAAACATAAATAAACAATATTTAAGAGAGAGATTTTTTTTTACGGCAAAACTCTCTGTTGGGGGTAAAATAACTTTTTATTCAGAAGAAATGATCATTCTTTTTTTAATCTTTTTTTAAATTTATTTCCTTTGTCCATTGTAATATTTTGTACCTCGTTAAAAAGCAGATATGTCAGTGATTGAGTGTGTTGGTGATTTGTGAGCTAACTTCATATTGAAAGGTTTGGATTGGCAGGCTTACATAATGAGTGCCACGGATTGTTAGTATGGTTGGATGAAGTTTCTTCTTGGGGACAGTAATTCCATATTTAGTAAACAATACTCCATCTGCTCTCTGTGTCTTTTGGATGACAGCTTGTATGTGACACTTCTCAATGTTATCAGTGCTTTCACCTTCACACTGCGACACCTCTCAGTGAAATCACATCGTGTTGATTCAGATGTTCTGCTCTCGCTCGTTCTAACAAAGTAGTCGCGCTCCACTGAAGGCCTGTGGGGATTGAAACATTACACTGATATACTCAATAAATAGAGTGGGAGTGCTCTGTGTGTGTGTGTGTGTGTGTGTGTGTGTGTGTGTGTGTGTGTGTGTGTGTGTGTGTGTGTGTGTTTGTGTGTGTGTGTGTGTGTGTGTGCTTACATATCTAAAGGCTGCTGTAATAAGTGGCTGACTGGGACAGATTCCTCATTTCTCCTAAAATGGTAAATTAAGAACATAGAAGAGATTTTGGCACAAGTACAGTTCAGTATCTATTTTAGTTTTACTTCAGTAACTAAAACCAATCAACACTATGAATACCTTAAACACTAATCTATCCTTAGATTTGCATTAAGAATTTCTTTATTTGCACTGAACAGGACTTGACTGATAAGTTCCGAGGCCTAGTCTGTCATCATTTGACTCCAAGGTGTTGCACTTTCATTAGTTTCTTTTCAAACATCAATGCTGGAAAGGGTTTGTTAGGGCTGAAATGATGTGTTGTCTCAGAACAAGCAAAAGCCTTCAGGGTTGAAAGTCTCAGGGGGCCAAGTGAGGGGAGTCAGGTGCTGAACCAGTCACAATCCTGGACAGCAGCCAGCCAGTACATAATCCCTGCTCTCTGGCCTAGTTTTCACATCTTTGTACACTTCACAGGCCCTTGGTTACACGTCCTACGTTACTGGCTCCCATGGACACCGTCGATGTGCAAAAACACAGAAATGATCTTACTTTCACTCCTTGCTCACTTCCTTATTTATCAGGCTCAGAAATTTCCAATCAACTCTTCCGTCCTCGAAGCGGTTAAGTGTTGCTCATGTCATCCTTTTTCCGTTTGATCGTGGCCTGTGTGCTTGTACCAAACAACCTTTCTCTACACCATCTACAATCTTCTAACATCAGTTGAAGCGGCCATGTTAAGTCAATAAATAGCAGGTTTTAGTGCTGATTTGTCCTTGGACTCTCAGTCGGGTCCATCCTCTGTGATCTTTCGTCCCGAGCTGGAGGAGGAGCTGAGGTCCTGTGTGTTTGTCTGAAAGAGAACACAATACATCAGTGTTTATCTCAGGTGTTTTCACTCTGAACTGGTCTGAGATCCTAACGTGTGTGTGTGCTCACCTGCAGGGCCTGAGCCTCCTGTCTGCAGACTGGAGGGTGTGTAACAGTGTGAGTGCTGGACACTTTGGTAAACATCCTTTCTGACACCAGGGCCGTCAACAATAAGCAGGTGGTCTTCAGTGTCGACCACCATCCGCCGGACACCAGAGAGCGGATCTGCCCGGACTTCGAATACGGGACAGACACGGACACTTTCAGGAGCCCGCTTGGAGATTCGCTTAACTCCTGAAGCAGAAGTGTTTTCCTAAACTGTAACGCCTCTCGTCTCATCGTTATTGGTATTAACTGCGAGCTCTTATCGCGTCCAGGCAGCTTGGGTATCAGTTTGCGCGCCACCTGTCGCACCAGAAGCGCGTTCTGGACCGCTGGCGCCGCACACTGCGCGTCCTCTCCGGCCCACGGTCTCCACTGCGATCGTGGCTCTATCTTGCCCCGTAACTTGTCATCCGTTCGGACCGGCGCATACGCCGCGGACACTCTCTTCCCAATAACAACGCGTTCTCCCCGGAGAAAAGTCTCCCACGTTGACGCCGGGTTTGACCGTGAGCGCTCCGCGGCCCGGCCGAGGCTGTACGCGGCGGCGGCGGCGGTGGCAGGCCGCTTGGTCGGCGGATTCCTGGTCAAAATGTTCCCACGGCACCGGAGGACCGCGGACAGGGCCGAGGCGGAGGGAGTGGAGGCCATGGGGGCTCCGCTGGGTCTGCAGGATCCCGGACTGGACTCACAGTTTATTCAGACTCTATCCAGGCTCTCACAGTCACATTACGTTAAGGTTCATTTGCTTTGGGGTAAGGGGGGGGGTCTCTGGTCTGGCCCACATTGCTTCTGAGGGGGGGCTCTTGGGTGGGTGTGTCTTCAGATCTTGGGGAGTAACTAAGTACTCGTTATTTATTATCAATTCTATTCTGGGAGAGTTTTTCCTCTATGAACACCTTCCTCTGAGCCACGTGATTTCAGATGTCATTTCATGTAAAAGCTTTGAGTGAATCTGTGGACAGATTGCGTGGTGTCATGTTCTGTTACATGTTTTAAATCTCTTCCACTGTATTGATATTGTTCAATCTTCTGGAGTTTTCAGGTTTAAACACTGAACATTGTGTCACTTTTACAGATGCAATCCTTGCAATATAAAGCACTTTCGTTTATTACTCACTGAACCTTATCCTCACATTACATTCCATTGTATTGTTCTCTTTATTTATATACAGTGCATGAATGTCCAGATTGGTTTGGAGGTGAAGCAGACTGAAGCATAATCAGGTCATCAAGGAAACTCATGTGACTCATTTGTGTTCTCCTTTGTCAGGTTTGTTGTTCCTGGTTGCTTTGGTACGCGGTGTGTTTTCCTGCCAAATACTGATAGATGTCAGCTCAGACTCCAAACTCCCCTGAGGTCCCAGAGAAAAGCAATAAGAAAAAGCCACAGAAATACAAAACATCCGAGCTGTCAAACAGGTTTTTCCTCAGCAGAGTGAATCTTTGCGTCACGCAGTCAGCTGCTGTGTTTACACCACTAGAGGGGATCAGATGTCAAGAAAATGTTGTTTCCACAACAGGCAGCAGATCTGTTTTGACAGTTTGCTGCCTCAGAAGATGGCACACGACGAGGAAGCCCCCCCATTACACCTTCAATACCAAATAACACCAATAAATGATCAAACAGGCTCAATTTTGATTCACGTGATGGCAATGAAACGATGGCTCATTATAATGCTTTATTCAAATCATCCAGAAAAGACTGAGAAATAAAGTCAAATCTTCTGAGTGAAAAGAAAAACAAAACAAAAAATATATAGAGATAATATATCAATAAATCTGTGGAAATATACAAAGATGTTCAGATATAAACAAATACAAAACCTGAATCCTGTATTCTGATTGGCCCAATGCAATAAAGAATACTAGTGAAGTGCATCTCAGTATTTACACATTATTCATTATTATGTGTCATTCCTTTACACACAGTTAAGGCCATCACAGTCATTCTGAAGTATTTTAAAAAGTATGTTGTGCCTGTTTGCTACATGGAACTTTTGGATTTATGTCCCTTGTTATTGTTACTTCACGTCTAGTTCTCCTTCATTCCTTTGTTTCTACAGCTTAACCGTGACCCAGTGCCTCTATCAGCTCCTCTCCACCGTCACAGAGCAAAGGGGGCCGACCAGTCCCGGGCCAAACACAGTGTTTGCACTTCACACTCTTCACATCCTGTCCCCCCCTCCTGTCCCCTCAGGGTCTCGTATGCTAACCCTGACTGTTCGTCTGGTTCCCTGCTGGAATCGGCTTCCCCTGAACCATCGCTCTCGGTATGATCACAAAAGCCAGAATTCCCACCAGCATCAGCGCCACGGTGATGGTGATGATGGACGCCACCACGGCGTAATAGCACTGATCCGAGCGGAACAACCTGCGCAGGCGACCCCTGACCCTGTTGGGAGGCCTTCCCACGTTGACAACAGTTGCCGGGGCCGCTCCTAGCTCCATGGCACTCAGGTTGGGGTCACCGCCTGCCGTCACCTGACCGTCCGGCTTCTTTTTTGGCAGAGTGATGCTGGTCTTGATGGGGCCGCTGGACGCGGGCTTCTTCAGGACCAGCTTCCCTTTGCTGCGCTGGAAGCGGATAGAGAGCGCCCGTTGCATATCTGGTGGGAGTTTGCCTATGATGTCTTGGTTGTTGCCCAGACGTGGCAGATCCTGGCCGTGGGGGAGAGCGGTTAGTTCCCGGCACACGGGGCACGGCAGGGTCTTGACCTCAGGGACGGTCACGTTGATGCGGGCCAGGCACTCCAGACAGAACGTGTGCCCACAGGAGAGCAGCTTGGGCGTCTTGAAGATGTTGTCGTAGGAGCAGAAGCACACGGAGCACTCGGTCTCCTCCACGTCATTCTCAGGAGGCTTCGTCTTCCTCCGATCGCCGTCTCCTTCCCCCCTGTCTCGCGTCCGGGTCTCCTCGCTTCTCCCACGCCGCCTCCTCTCTCCTTGATACCTGTCCCTCCTCCTCCCTCGGTCTCTCTCCACTCTCTCCGAGTCGATGCTCCTGGACCTCCTCACTTTCACAGGCTTCTCCTTCTTCCACTGCTCCGGCTTGCTGTTCTTCTCCTTCTGATCGGGTTTGGGTTTGACGTTGGGGGCCTGCCTGGCGCCGCGGCTGTGGTCCCTGTGTCGCTCCCTGTTATCACTCATGTCGACGGACGGAAGATGTCAGAGGTAGAATTCCTTGTTGGTTTGACTGGGATAAAGGACGGTTCACAGTTTTCTCAGGGGAACTAAAGGGAAATGAAACTTGGATTAGATGAGTGTGTCCACATAAGGAAAGAGAGGAAGAATGTGGCTGCACTATCACTTTGCTGAGGCACGATGATGAAGCAATAAACCCTAATCTGCTGATATCTAACATATTGTATCGGACGCTATCTGCTGACTGATTTCTCGTCTACTGAACAAGCATGTGTAACCTTTGCCTTGATAGTAAGAAGTTGCTATTTGTTTAATAGGCTTTCCTGTTTCAGAAGTCAACAGCCTGGAGTGAAAACAACCTGCAGGACTCGAAAGGCTTCACGTTTCAGCTTCAGCTTTTACTGTGCTACGGTCTAGTTGTGCCGAAACCTGTTAAACCAAGAGTGTCATTTCTGTTTGACTCCTCTTTGTTTTGATGTCATAGCAAACATTCCATCATACTAGCCGTGCACAGTTAACCATTAACTTCACGTGTTTAATCTGTGAGCATTTTATGCATTTGCTCAAAAAAAGTACAGTACATTTGTTTTAAGACTTCTAGTTTAGTCACAGGCGAGGATATTAAAGATAATATGAGTCGATAAGTCAGAAGCAGCTGGCAGAGCAGTTCCTCTCCAGGAGACACTGAGGCAGCTTGTAAACACACTGACCTGCTGAGGTAGATGAGTGTTGGATCAGGCCATCAGAGGTGAACCATCTCCAGTGTGTGTGAGTGCGTGAGTGTGTGTGTCTGCACGCATCAGGCTCCTTCATTCCACCGCCTCTGAACACTCCGTCCCCTCTTCTGCCGTCGTTCACGGTGGGACGCAGCACTGCCTCCTGCGGGCGGCCCTCCTCCTCCTTCTCTTCCTCCTCCTCCCGCCCGCCCTCCCTCCCTCAGCTCTCCCGCCTGACCTGTCGGACCGGTCCGAGTGGGATTAGAGCCATGTTGTGATAGTGTGTGAGTGTGGAATATGTACTGTAAATACTCTGTCATGTATTTAGACATGTGACACAGCAGCAGCAGCATCTGTCATTGAAGTCTGACACACATGGAGCCTCGACACGGTTTTGAGAATCAAGCTCACTTTAATTCTTCTTTCTCTCAGTTCTTTGTTATTCACCTGATTCAGGCTCAGATGCTCGATCACATGTGCAAGCAGGAAATCATGTGTGGTTTCATTTGCGATAGGGATCAGGAAAAACAATAGTGGCTGTATGGAAAATTCCACTGTCACCCAAGTGAAGTGGACAGAGGCGTCAACACCACAGTGTGTGTGTGTGTGTATGTGTATGTGTGTGTGTGTAGCAGACATAACTGTCATACCTGCACTGATCCTTTGTCACATTGCGGTTTTGCCACAGCAACTCAAGCTCCCACGTTTCATTAGAGGAAAAACAACACACACACAGTTTGCTCAGTCAGTCTTCATGTAAACCCTTCCATTCATCAAAGATTTTTAATAGAGGAAAACTAACATTTACATGTACCGGCTCAAGTAGAGCTCCATTCAAATATTTACACACACACACACACACACACACACACACACACACACACACACACACACACACACACACACACACACACACACACACACACACACACACACACACACACACACACACACACACACACACACACACACACACACACACACACACACACACACACACACACACACACACACACACACACAGTACAGGACAAAACCAAATGGTTGTAAAACTTTATTACCATAGAAAAAAAAAGAGATGAAATTACAAAACAAAGATATTGATCCTCCCATGATTCACAGGCTTCTTATGATCGGAGCATTTACATCATTCTAATGTGTTCATTCTGAGTCAAAGCCCTTTGTTTAGCATTAAAATGCTACGGTGGGCCGGTGGAGAGCAGTTGACAAACAAAGCAACAGCCTGGTGGGAAACCTGCCGGGCGAGTGTGCAGAAGCAGGAAACGCCGATGTGTCCTCGCCGTGGATCAGCTCAACTAGTAAGTCAACTGGTTTATCATTAAACCGGTTTGTGTCCCACTTCTCCCCACGCTGCTCCACACTTGGTTCCATTTTTATTTGGTTTGTTTCCCAGACTTCTCCAGGTTTTTTTCCACTTCTCCGGTGTCTTCAGCCCAGCTCCTCCTTGGCCTTGCCCGGTTTGCGGGGCATCTTCTTGCTGCTGCCGTCCTCCAGCTCTTTGCTCTTATAGTAGTGAGGAGCAACTTCAAGCAGCCAGCCGCTCTCGATCTCAATCACCTGCGAGGGGGCACAGACACATTCACCAATACGACGCAGACACAGGCGGGAACACGGCGCTCTTAAAGATCGGGGAGTGTTTGGTGTAGTTTAAACAGTGACTGAGCTATTTTCTCCTTATTTCCTGGAGCTGAGAACCAGCAAACAGCACGGTGACGCCTGATCACCTCCTGCCACTGCAAACACACACTTAAGACGACTGCGGGAAGTCCTACAGTACTCACCTGTCTCATGAACTCCTTGGTGGTGAAGACCAGCTCGTGGTAGATGAGCCAGCGAGGCAGCTCCTCGAACAGAGAGCTGTTGGGGTGGACGTACACCGTCTGCTGGTGCTTCACCGTCTTGTAGCCGCCTTTGCTCAGCCGCGCCGTGTGGTAGAAATAACCGGCCGTCACCGCCTGGGAGAGACGCAGGGTGAAGGGAGTGAGACAAAAGAGAAGAGTGTGAGGCTTGAAGAGCAAAGACACAAGCAAACTAACGACATGTATGCAGCGTCGTAGATATGAAGATGAAACAATGAAACTACAGGGGAAAATACAAATTTCATGTCTGCTTTTAAAGGTATAGAAACCTTTCTTAAGCTCTGAGGAGAGAGCCGGTCGTGGTGACACACACATGTAATGTAAGTTGCTTTGGATAAAAGCGTCTGCCAAATGCTCGTAATGTAATGATATGTAATCTTGACGGGCTCACTCTGTCACACTGCACACACTCATTAATCCTGCTGTCAGTGCGGCCCCTCTGTTACTCACACACTGGATTCAGTCATAAGATAAGGAAGCGCCGCCGCAGCACTGAAGCGTACGGCCGTCGCTATGGTTGCGTGCGGGACGTGCTGACTGTAACGTGGGCCGGGGAGTCGGGGGGCCGTTAGGGGAACGAGACGTCCCCACATTCGTCTCTCATCGCCCGTGACGTGGCTTTACTGTGGCGTCTGCTGGCTCAGGTTTGCCGCAGATACGAGCAGACAAACGTGAACCTCGTCCGTCACAAAGCTCAAACAACCTGAACTGAAGGTGAAAACACAGGGGGAAGCAAAAGTGTCTCTCTGGAGCGATGACATGTTCACTTGTGTTTGGTGAGATGAAGCAATCTCTCCTCAGAGGCTGCGGGTCTGCTGGAAGCAAAGGTGGAATGGAGCTAACAGAACAAACGGCCTTCCTTATCTGCAGGTGTAGAGGTGCGTTACAACACACACGGATGTTGATATGAGCGGTTGTGACAGAGGCCGCATGCAGCTTCTGTGCAGAGGTGATCCACCGGGTTCCTCCTTAGTTTATCTAGATTCCTTCACTTGCACAGGAGTGCAGAGACGCTGACCTCCTGACCTCCTGGTAAATCCGGACGTTGACGGCGGCCCGATGAGCGACACAATGCAGTGGATTGTGAGTCAAGGTCCCGGCAGCTTCAGCCCTAATGCGTCACTGTTAACACGCCTGAAGCTAAAGCACACGGCCGGGACCTAGATGCTAAAGCTTCGGGTGAAAGCCTGAAGCCTCGATGGCACTGGCATCTGTTTGTCTACTCTACATGTTACTCTACAAACATCAACCTCGCACTTCACTCCTTCAACAAGCCCAAACGCACACAGTCTTGGTGTGTGGTTCCCAAACAGTGCGGCCGGCGCCGTGTACCACCGCACGGCCCCCTGGATGAGGAATCGCCACCTTGGCTTTGTTGTTTTTTCCGTGCGCACAAAACAACGCTGACCTGTGTGTGTGTGTGTGTGTGTGTGTGTGTGTGTGTGTGTGTGTGTGTGTGTGTGTGTGTGTGTGTGTGTGTGTGTGTGTGTGTGTGTGCGTGTGCAGGTGCCGGCTCCCTCTCTCGGTATTCTCAGCAGCCTGCGTGGCACTGACCTTGCGTATGGCCGTGTTGTCCTCCGGGGAGCTGACCACCTCCACCTCGATGCGGTCCATCAGGCCCTCCAGCTGGTCCCTGACGTCCCGCGCTCGCCTCATGGAGCGGAACTGGATGAAGTTCTCGTAGCACCACTGTGTGGAATGACCGCTCTCCACCCACTGGTGAGAGAAGACGACGAGATGAGACGAGACGCGCGTTACTCTGCTGATTCATTCCAGTTACTTAGCGTTCTGATGTGTGTTGGCCCCCGGTCTGTCTCTTCTCACCTGTGTGTAGACGTTGAGGAGCACCAGGTGATCTCCGCCCGGCACCACAAAGTTCATCCTGGCGTTGTCGGCGTGCACCACCTTGTCTTTGGGCCGGTAGAAGATAGAGTTGTTGACCGACAGCATGGCGGCGATGGTCAACACTTCCTCTGAACACTTGTACCTGTTTTAGAATGACAATAAATAAAACCGTCTTGATCTTCATCTCGACCTAGAGAATGAAAGTAAGTCGGTCGGTTCAGTGAGCTCTGACTCCTCCTGCCAGTCACTTACTGCTCAGAGGCCAGGATCATTTTGCTCAGCATGGGGTCCACCGGCAGCTCAGCCATCCTGCGACCCAGCTTAGAAAGAGAAATAAGGAAGAGCAACCAGTTAAGCGCCTCTCACCTCTATTCTTCATCCAAGCTCCTTCAATAATTAATACGCTTTCAATGACACAGTCGGCCTCTGTCTCCTGGGTAATCATTCATCAGCTGCGCTGTCACGCTGGGTCTTAAACACCGTAAAGATCTTTCCCATCTCCCCTTGGTGTTGACCGAAGCAGGGAGTGGCACTGAGGTATTGGAAGAATCCTGTGGCATCTGAAGCCTGAAGCCTGAAGCCTGAAGCCTGAAGCCTGAAGCCTGACAGATGCGACTCCAGATAAGGCATCACACCGATCATGTGAGAAACTAATGATATCCATCTTTCACACTCTGATTTCTTAGTATAACTAAGGCCTGGTCCTTCCTGTGATCCCAGCACATTAAACTAACTAACTAAGCCTGAGACGGTTTCCTGCACGTCTGTCTTCACTGGGACAGAGAGACGTGTGGTTTTCGGATGAGGCACCTTGGTGAGCTCTCCCAGGTGGTTGAGCGCTCCCAGGGCGTAGAGCTGCTCCAGCGCCAGCACCAGGGTCTCGTGAGGCGGCGGGTCCATGAAGTCGAAGTGAATAAGGTCATTGATGCCTGCAGGGAAAGGGGAATTGTGTTTGTTATGCTGAAACACACCAAAGAGCACGGAATCCCAAGACAATAAGAGAGCAGACGGGGGAATTGGAACTCACCCAGACTCTTGAGCAGCAGGACCACGTTTCCCAGGTTGGTCCTCTGGATCTCCGGCACCGTGGTCTCCTCCATCTCGTGTTTGAAGGCCCAGGCCGTGTAAAGCCTGAAACATTTCCCAGCAGCCACTCTACCGGCACGGCCCGCTCTCTGATTGGCCGAGGCCTTGTTGGGGGAAATAGAACACGTGTTGGGAGGTGAAGCCAGGGAAACAAAGCCACGCTGGGAATCTACTCAAATCAAACAATCAATTCCATTTTATACTAACAACAACCCGGCCTCTCAGTAACTTACCCTCGAGCACGGCGTGACGATGAGCGACTCCATGCCGGTGCGAGCGTTGTAACTCTTCTGTTTGCAGAAGCCGGGGTCGATGACGTAGATGATGCCGTCTATGGTGAGCGAGGTCTCTGCTATGTTGGTCGCCACCACCACCTTGAAGGGATTAAGAAAGGAAATACAGAGATGAAGCCAGCGGCGAAAGATTCAAGCTCGCGGTGAAACAATCAGTCAGCGGCTCGATCGAAAACAAAACCAGAACACTGATCTGTCAAACGGTGTTGAATAGCAGGCAGCACTACAGGAGCCTCTTATGGTAAATATGAGCGTGGACGCTTCTTCTGTGTGCGCGCCTGAAAAAAGGCTTTCTCACGTTACAGTCGCCATAGTGATGCGATTGTCTTTATCTGTGTCTCTCTGAAAGCAGAGAATGTGAAGAATGTGCCGGGCAGCACGTGAAGAAAAGGGAGAAAGCTTTGCCCGGTTCAAATATCAATCCAGCGCTGACCTGTTTACTTACAAAGTAGATATGAAAGGAAAACAGGGAGATAACGGCGGCACATTGTCCGACCTTACGGGCTCCGGGCGGAGTTGGGTTGAAGATCTTGGCCTGCATGTCGGAGGGCAGGTTGGCGTAGATGGGCAGCACCAGCAGCTCAGCGATCTTGGACCCGAGCCGCCTGCATCTCTCCTGCAGCATCTCGCAACAGGCTTCGATCTCCTCCTACCGAGCCAACAATGACGGGTCAGGTGGGGAAGTGGGAACGTGAGCTCCAGCTGAGTCCTGTGTGTGTGTGTGTGTAACATGAACGGTACCTGTCCAGTGAGGAAGACCAGGCAGTCTCCAGGAGCTTGGGTGACGTGAATCTGCAGCACCGACACCACGCACGCCTCCAGGTAGTCTGCCTCTGGAGCCTTGACACACACACACACACACACACACACACACACACACACACACACACACACACACACACACACACACACACACACACACAGAAACTTATATCAACCCTCATTCATGAACCTGTTCCCAGCCTGATTACTGTATGTCCTCATTTGCATGGGGGATAAGCCACACACACACACACACACACACAATTCTGCGGTTTGAAATCTGCATGATGTTTTCCATGGTATTTGGTTAATGTGCACTACAGTGAGCGTCCAGTTCCTTACTTTGGTGTAGAAGATGTCCACGGGGAATCTCCTGCCGGGGATCCTGAAGACGGGCGCGTCGTCGAAGAAGCAGGAGAAGCGCTCCGTGTCCAGAGTGGCGCTGGCCACCAAAACCTTCAGGTCGGGTCTAAAGCGGGCGATGTCCTTAATCAGCCCGAACAGGATGTCTGTGTGCAGAGTTCGCTCGTGGGCTTCGTCTATGATGATGACGCTGGAGAAAAAGGGCAGGAAGGAGACGGAGACAACAACACAGAAACATTCAGTCATGAGAGACGGGCAGGAAATGGAAAGTGGACGATCAGTGAATGATTCCAACTGAGGGCTGACAGAATACAGGAAACGCTAAATGACCGAGCCAGTATGTTGAATGTGATGAGTGAAGATTAGCGCTTCAAAGGGAAGCATTGATGTGGTTTCCTGTTCTGACCTGTAGCTGGCCAGGTCGGGCTCGGTGAGGAACTCTCTGAGCAGCATCCCGTCCGTCATGTACTTCAGCACCGTCCTCTCTGACGTGTTGTCCTCAAAGCGGATACTGTAGCCCACCTGAGAGACAAACGGCCGGTCCAGATTCAATCAGATACAAAGGATTTGGTTTGGACCGATACCGGATTTAAAACAGTCCAAACAACGCGAGCAAACATGTTAACTATCAAACGACAGAGGTAAACAAGACAGAGACAGAGACCAGTGATCACAGGCGTGGCAAGATGGTAGAATATCTCCGTTTGTCTGCATTTTGAAGTGAACGAGGAAGAAACACAAAGCTGCCAAACGTCTTCAGCGACTCCTGCTGGTCAGCCAGTCGCTCACCTCGTTTCCAAGCTTGACGCACGTTTCCTCTGCCACTCGGGCCGCCACCGACATGGCGGCCACCCTGCGAGGCTGCGTGCATCCGATCTTCATGCCTCCTTCAGTGTAGCCCTAAAACACACACAGGCAGGAGCAGATGGGATTTTAAAGGCTCACAATGTGGCAGATGATTGGTGAGGCGTTGAGGACCACGTCAGCTGCACTCACGCTCTCCATGAGGTACTGCGGGATCTGGGTGGTCTTTCCAGAGCCGGTCTCCCCCTCGATGACCAGGATCTGGTGCTGGCAGATGGCAGCTAGCAGGTCTTCTCTGTAAGGAAAGATGGGCAGGCTGCGTCTGACCTCCTGGATGGATTGCTTCTTCAGCTTGGCTTCGGACAGAGCCGGGGCCTCCTGCTCCTGAACACACCGGCCGCAACGTCACGTCACCTTCATCATCCATTGAATTACAACAATGGATCTTCTCGACACGATGCTGTTTACGTTCATCACACTTTACACGTTTACATCTCACCAATGTCGACCAAAATAGATATTTTTGGTGGAATTGTACTTAAAACAAAAACCTCAGCCATTTATTATTTGAGAGTCGAACATGGATTCAGAAGTTCAGACGCATGATGATGATTGCAGCATGTGGCCAGCATCGCTTTGGTCTCACCTTTTCCTCGGCGGTTCCCTTCATGGTAATCGCCGTGCTGACAAAGTCGATCATCTCGTCCTCCTCCAGGATGAGCTGGTACTTGTCCCGCTCCTCCTTCATCCCCAGCTCCCGCTCCCTCTTGGCCCCGAAGCTGAGCGAGGCCGTCTTCAGCCTCTCCTCCTCCCAGCGCCCTTGCTCTCCTCCCATCTCCATGGGCATCTCTTCCAACTCCAGGTCCCTCTGGGGAACCTCCTGGTGACGAGGGGCGCAGACGGAGATCACAGTGACTTTGAGATTGTGCCTGGAATCCTCGACATGTTAATCTGCCTACATACACACATCATACCTTGCTTCTCTTCTCCTCAGGCATGTAGTATCTGTTCTTCCTCTCCTCCTTCTCCTTTGCGCCGGCCTTCTTGTAATCCTTGGCCAGGTCTCGGAGGGTGCGCTTGTAGTCTAAATCCCGTCTCTCCCTGTCTGTCAGGTCGTTGGAGGTGAACAGGTACTCGTCGTCTGCGATCTCCGCCTCCAGGTCCTCCAGCTTCTCAGCCTCCCTCTTTTTGAGGTATTCCCTGCGAGATTGCTTCCTCAAATCTGGCACCTGAAAGGAATCGGAAAATGAGTGATCGTGAAATAAAGAGGAGAAGGATGTTTATGAGGACAAACAGGAACCTGTCTCCTAAAGTCTGGGCACCCACCATATTCCTCTGACCCTCTTCAGCCATCTTCAGTCTTTTCTGAGCTTCCTCATAAGCCTGGAGAAACATAAACAAAGCCGTGTTCATCCGCTCCTCACAGCAGTCGGTCTTTAAACACATCGTACAAGCCTCGCTGCCTCTCACCTTTTTGTCCGTCCTCTCCGAAATGTTGCGGGTTTTGTCTTTGTCTTTCTGTCTCACTCGCTCAGCAAATGCATCTCTCTCCTCGATGTCCTGCACCCGCTCTCTCTCCTCCTTCTCCCACTCCTCCTCTTCCTCATCTTCCTTCTTGGCAGACTTTTCGTCCCCTTGGCCCAAATTATTCCTTTCGATGAAAGCAAAGATCATGTGGATGTTCCTCAAAGTCCCCATGTTCAGTTAACAGATTTATTTCCACTCCTACTGCGTGTCAGTATCTCCAAAAACCTCTCCACCTATTGAGACATGAGATGTTTGTATGTTTTACCTCTGCAGCGGTTCCTCTTCCCCCGAGGACTCACTCTCCTTCTTCTGTCGGATGTTTCTTCTCTTCTTTCCTCTCTCCTTGTCCTTGCTTTTCTTCTTCCCTTTCGGCTTCTCCGTCCCGGCGTCTCCATCGCTGTCGCTGTCCTCTAATAACGTGTATGTGCGATTCTTCTTGTCCATTGCGATCGCTTCCCGTTCCATGGCTCGGGCCGGTTTTTCAACCGCCTGCTTGCGAGGAATCTAACACGTGGCGGTAAAGTACATCAGTGTTACTTTGCTTTGAGAAAACACAAGACAGGTTCTGATCTCTGGGCGGTCAAATATCAATAAGTCCACCTACAGGTAAACATCTCCACTAGGAGGCGTTTGAACCCTAGATTACTACAAATAAAAGCATTTACCTTGCCGAAGAGTTCATGTGCAAAGGCGACCACGGGTTGGTTTATATCAATGGTGCCCGTCTGCTCTAGACGGGTCACAAAGTCTTCAGGACACGACGATCTACGCGCAGTGCCGATCATGAACTGAGCCACGTATCTGTCACTCAAACCGAGGATGTCATGGAGACGGTCGTTCACCCACTGTTCTAGGTTGGCCATGGTGCCTGCCGAGGGAAGAGACACACAGTGAGCACGCCGAAGTATCTGATCATGCTGCAGTGAAGCCACTCAGTTACACAAACAAGCATTTCCTCTTTCAACTGTGTGAAGAAGAAAAGGTATCAAGGAGAACAAATTAATTAAGAATGTGAAGGCTAACAATACAAACAATACCAGATCTGTGTCAGCTCACTGAACCACACACACTCTTTTATATCCTCGGGTGATGGATTATTAGGTGCGTATGATTGGTTTGCAGTATGTGGCTGCTCCCCACTGGAGCCTTGTTGTTCTTCAAATCTGACTCAGAGTTCTGATTGATTCACTTTAGATAACTGGTTCATTATATGGCAGGAAAGAGTCTGGAGGGTGTGATTTACTGAGACTGTACCAATATGCTATACTCAGACCTCTGCACAATGTTTCTGTCAGGTTTGGGGAAATATTGGACTATAGATCATTCAGAACATTATAGTTGTTATATTAACTGCAGTGCTACAGTAACCATGGAAACACAGACAAGTGGAATTGTGCTCTTATATTCATAGATCACAACAACGAATATTTTAACAATAAATGAACCGCCAAATTAGAAATGTCTGTTTTTTTTATTGCAGAAATATGGTCAGTCACCGAAGCATACATGAATGTAGAAGCTCAGTGAAGAAATAAGAGGCGCAATTCCACGAAACACAAAAAGCTCAGTAGACATTTTGCTGCTAAATTGATTCTTAGGCTTCACTTCAGTTCGATTTGATTTCCGGCAATGCGCGGAAACTTAAGTGTTAGACCTGTTCTCACTTCTTTGAGTATGTAGTGAGCGGTTCGTGTACTTAAATGTCGGTTTGAGTCGTTAAATAACAATAATTACTCGGTGTCCTTGTGAGCAAAGTGACCCGCGGTTAGACGCACTTACCTCCTGCCAAGCTGCTAAAACAACGTAGCCACTACGGAGGATGCGACTCGCTGAGCTAACTCGGCTAACCAACTACAAACTCGCTTCCGTCTTACTTTTGCAGCTCAAAACTCTCATACTGTGTAACTAAACTTTGCGTCAACGTACATCCCTCCGCCGCCATCTATGTGCGTCTGTATCTGTTTTATTAGTTTAATTGACTGAAACAAGTTAATAATCTAGAAGTGTTGTGCTAACTTAGCTAGACGCACACTCGAATTCGAGAGCGGATAACCGTCACAGGAGCGACGAAGAAGAATGAGCTCCATCCTTACAAAATGGCCCACACTGCCCCCGTGTGGTCATCTGAAAACAACTCTTACATCGCGTGGATTGGATGTTTCTCCTACGCGATTATTTACGAATAATTAAGCGCTATAAATTCAACAAGTCACGAGGAAAACAATAAAACTAGCAAATGAACTAAAACCATCAAGCAACATTAAAACAATTTAGTCACTTTTGTTTCTGTTTCATTTCAATTTGATGTCTGGTTGCATGATACTATCTAACGTATTTACAAAAAAGTGCGTCGCAATGTTTCAGACAAACAGGAACTATGACGAAGTAGCTGCAGAGGAGGAGGAAGGAGTTCACTCTGTTCTCGATGACTGCAGACAGAAGTGAGGAGATCATTCTGAGCTCATCCGCAGCAGGACCTGCGGTGTTCGGGTCAAAGTGTCTCGTCGCGCCTCTTTTCTCCTCCATCTGTCGGTCAGAGGCGGAGATGCGGACTCCTCCGGCCGGCCGAGGACTATCGCCCCACCCGCTGCTGCTGCTGCTGCTGCTGACAGTGATCCATACTGGGGCGTACAAACCTGTCGTCATCGTGCATGGGATCTTTGATGGACCCAAACAGTTTCAAACGCTGTCTCGTTTTATATCAAAGGTAGGACACCAAGATGAAACTGGACAATGATGTCCTCGTCGTTTAAGTACCCGGAAGTCCTAGGTAGGCTTCGTGAATACAATGAGCGATATCGCATTAAAAAAAAGGTCACTAAGTTACGAGTAAAATTCGCCCATTTGTTATCAAAATGTATTTATTTTAATAAAGTAACTGTAGATCTACTTAAGATACTCAAAGTAACTCGTATCAGTTTGAAGAATATGATCACTATTAATCAAAGGAGCTGTGATGAGGATGAGGATACGTGTTTTTTTATACCACGTTTCTATCTTAATGTGAAAGGAAAGTCATCAGTTCAATCTCTTACACAGAGGTACATACATTTACATACATACATTACACAAGTGCTCAGCAAAAGAAGTAAAGAAAAAGAGGACAGAAAAGTAGAAACTAATGAAGAATACAGCAGTTAGTTCTTCCCCTCTTCAAGATATTTACTTCCTCTGCATGAGATGTAGAAGTGTCAAGTATAAACGTTCTTGCAACAAGCAATGTGGTTAAATGAAGGAAGAAACGAAGGAAAAATCTCTTGAAATCACTGTTTAATTTCAATTCATTGTGTAATGTCTTCTTCCCAGCTCCATCCCGGCACAGAGGTGTCAGTGATCGACCTGTATAATAACCTGGCCAGCTTACAGCCGATGTGGAAGCAAGTCAACGGCTTCAAAAAAGCCATTTATCCCATCATGCAAAAGGCTCCTGAAGGCATCCATCTTCTGTGCTTTTCACAAGGTCTCACAACACCACTGGCACACACACACACACACACACACGAATAGCTACAGTTTACCACAGGCCTCTTTCTTCCTCTTTCATATTTTTAGCAAACAAAGAGTTTATCTAAATGTTCGCACTTTTGACTTCTACGCAGTTTTCAAATCGAACCCTTTATTATTATTATTATCATTTAAAATATTTTATTAAGGTTCTTCTTGAGCTTAAAGAATCTTTATTATTGACATATGCCCACTTGATACCCTCATCACTGCTTCAGATGCTGAGCATTGGTGGTTGCAGAATGTCAGCACAGTGATTCTTCCTCTTCCTCTTCCTCTTCCTCTTCCTCTTCCTCTTCCTCTTCCTCTTCCTCTCCCTCAGGTGGTCTGATTTGTCGAGCTCTTCTCTCCACTGTTCCAAACCACAACGTCCACACCTTCATCTCACTGTCATCGCCACAGGCCGGACAGTACGGAGGTCAGCCAGATTCGTTTATTCAAACACTAACAGCTGTTTTGACTTAGCGTGTTGACTTTACCCTGCAGCTGGTAAACAGAGAAGTCAAACGGGAAGAATGTTCTAACAACTTCTTGATTGCGGTGCAATCAAGGACAATCTGAGCTAATATATAAGCTAATACTATATGATAAAGTTAATTTAGTAGTTTCTTCCTTGTTTTCACATTTCACATTTCACATTGTTTGTCCCTGAAGTGTCCCTGAACACATCATCTCTGCTCTCAGGATGGGATGATAGGCACTTTCTTTCTCTTACATGTTTCTCATGCCTGTGCTGATATTTCCCACTGTCTCCTCGACAGACACTAAGTACCTGTGGTGGCTGTTTCCAGAGCAAATAAAGAAAACACTGTTTCGTGTTTGCTACAGTCGACTGGGACAGAAAGTATCAATTTGTGATTACTGGAACGGTGAGCAGCTGAGTGGATCCTGCATGTGGCGTGGAAGTCTCTCCAGAGGAATGGAAGAGATGAGGTTTTCATTCATCAGATATTCAAATGTCCCCACACAGACCCTTACCACAGGCTCCGCTACCTGCAGGGCAGCAGCTTCCTGGCACGACTCAACGGTGACAAACCTCACAAGGACATGAAAGGTACTGGGGTCAAGTCCCTTTACAGTAAACACGCACCTCTCTGCTGTTACAAGCAAATCAAATGTGTTTGTCTGATGCACTTCTCCAGCATGGAGGGACAACTTCCTGCGCATTAAGAAGCTTGTGCTGATTGGTGGACCAGACGATGGCGTCATCACACCGTGGCAGTCCAGGTTCGAATCCCATCAAGTTTCATATCCCAACTATTGTTCTCTCATTTATAACAGCAATGCAATTTCTCTCATTCCATGGAAAGGAACTTCTCTGAACCTTTCCCTTACACAACATAGTTTCCTTAAGACTGTGAATGATTGGTCTATTATACCAGTCGCACTTAGGACGAATAAGATTCAGAATAAAATGTGACTTAAAAATGTGGAACAGTGGAAGGTGGAATATTGGAGATCTTTCTTAACTCTTCATTTCTAATCAGGTTAATGGCTGAAAGAAGCCTCCTGACAAGCTGATGTGTTATTGTCTGACTTTGCTGTACTGAAACATAGATCGCTTTACATAACAGTGTTGAGGCCTGAAAGAGAGACAAAGTGCACGAGTCTTTCTGCAGTATCTACGATCCTGATTGGAACTGACTGTTTCCTCTTTTCTATACACAGCCACTTTGGATTCTACGACACGGACAGTCACCTGGTTGAAATGAGGAACCAGGAGGTGAGTTTCACACAAGCGCTTTAGGTTTCACTGCAGCAACCAGTGAGTGGCTTCCCTTCAGCCCGGGGCCCCTAGAAATACACATCGCATCAAATTCTCTTCCTTTTAAAGTTTTACAGGAATGACACGTTTGGGCTGAAGACACTGGACGCTCGCGGAGACGTCGCAGCCTGTGTGCACTCTGGAGTCCGGCACGTTCACTGGCACACAAACTACACAGTGTTCAGCAACTGCATTGAGAAGTGGCTCACATGAAATCTGTACACACACACACACACACACACACACACACACACACACACACACACAGACAGACCATTATGTGTCTTTGTATTGTCTCATGTTTGTTACTGTAAATTTTAGAAAAGGGAGTAAAACAGCCGTGTATCTATTTTTCTGTAGTTGACTACGTGAAGGTTTTCAGGTTTTATATTTGAAACAGATTTTGGGGTTAATAAACACTTGCTTGTTTGGGCTTTTTCATGATGAGTGTGCTGCTTTGCAACAACAACAAAAGGACACATTATATTTCCCAAAAAACTCTGAAGATATTCCAGTTAAATCAAATCACTTGTTGGGCTGTGACAGGAGAGTTCAGATCTATTTCTATTAAAGTCTTTTGCAGAACTTTCAGCGTGTGTTATGTATTTAAATCCAGTGTGAATCATTTTTTGTATTTGTAATTGTGTTCACGTAGACGGTATGATGCAGAATGTGTTCATTTTGACCTCCTGCTAAAGGGAGATTAGGTTTGGACCGGGACTCACATATTAAAGATGCAGTTTCCGCATTTGACCACTAGATGGCAGAATAACTCACCAAGACAAGCAGATAGAGAGAGAGCTAGATAGATAGATAGACAGATAGATAGATAGATAGATAGATAAATAGATAGTCCTCCTAGTGTCTCCGGTCCTTCCAGTATTCCCACTTCTCAGTCCTTCCTCCTCCTCCTCCTCCCCCTCCTCCCGTCCACGCTCTAAACAGGTATGGCAGATGACGTCATCTAGGTGACACCCACCTTCTCTGCCCGTCCCGCTGTGGTGCAACGCGCTTCGGCACCGGGTGGAGATTTGTGTTTAAAGTCAGAATCGTTGAAAGTGTCGGGTCACATGTGAGCAGGTTCACTCTTCAGCGTCACTTTCTCTTTAGTTTAAGACTTTCTCTCTTTTCACCGCGCGTTGGACTTTAAATCTGCACTCTGACCGCAGCTGACAGCGTCAAACCGGAGACTGAAGGTAAGAAGCGTCAATCTGCTTCACGGGAGCACGAATGGTGCGTTTATGTCGTTTCGCTTTGTGACTTTAGTCAAACTAAGGACAGACGCCGGTTGAGCTTATGGCGGAACATGTCGGCGTTACTTTCCCCTCCGCACAGACACGCTCGCACACGCAGCTCTGCTCCGGATCATGAATCACCGAAGCTTATTCGCGCTGAAGTGACATTTGACAGCACATTATCCGAACACGACGCCTGAATAGTTGTTTTGTGGCGTTTTAACGGCCGGAACAGCCGCTAGGCGCAGAGTCGGTACTGTCAGGAACAACCCGACTCACCGAACGGCCTTCAGGTGACACTGACACGTCTCATGTTCGGCTTCTGGAAGCTTGTTTACTCGGGAGAAGCCCCTGGATCGGTTCAGTGTTCCGGGGAAAGTTTCATTCATCCGCAGTCTGACTGGCTTCTCTGTCAGCGTGGCTCCGGGTCGACGTGTCCCGCTTTCAGTCCAGTCCAGTCCAGTCCAGCTGTGGGTCAGACTCTATGTAGACCACCAACAAAGGGATCACAACAGCAGCATAACACGACCCAGCAGCAGGGAGGCGGTTCATACTTCAGATGAGTCAGATAATAGCTCCGGTCTGAATCTGGAAAGAGAATAAAAGACTTCTCCCTCATTACATCATGGAGCTGAGCAGCTGCGAGTCATGGTGAACTGGTGTGAGCTCTGAATGAACGCTGTCATGTCTAACTTTGACTCTCCTCTGTTCATCCACAGGTTAGTGTTGAGACATCGAGTCTCAGCCGTCCACTCAAGGATGTCCTTCAGAGGGAAGAATGACCAGTGCCGGATATGTGGGGGGGTCCTGCAAGGGAACCAAAGGAAGTGGCTGTTTGGGGGCAAGAACAAGAAGACGGGTCGGCCTCACACCCCGGCAGAGTCCCTACGAGGAGGGAGTCTGTCCCAGTCCTCCCAGAGCAGCCCCTGGGGTAAGCAGTCCCGCCCCTCCCCCCACCTTCCAAGTGTGACAGATTTTAGGTTGAGAAGTGTGATGATGATGATGATGATGATGAATCTGTCTGATGGCGTTCTTTTCCGTCCGCAGGCAGCACGTTGTCTCTGGGCTCGTCGGCGTCACTCTCCAGGTCCCAGATGTCCCTGTTGTCCCCCTCCAAAGGCCTCGACCTGCTCTCTGTGCTGACCCACATCCTGGGCCACGCCGTGCCTCGGGGCAGCGTCCACGGGGAGTTTGTGTGCGGTAAGTGCGTGTCCGTCCTGGAGCGAGTGTTCAAGTTCGACACGGTCATAGCCAGAGTGAGGGTGCTGTCGTCCGAGAGGCTGCAGAAGATGACGCAAGAGCGGGACAAGATCAGGCGCTGGGTGCGGCAGGCGTACTGCCAGAGACGCAGCAAGGGCAGCACCAGCGAGGAGGACGGGGACGGGGACGGAGAGAGGGACGGCTACAGGGAGATGCTCAGGGACAACATGGCTCTGTCAGAGTATGAGTGCTGGTCCGAGAAGTGGGACACGTGTCCGTATTTCATAAGAACGGGCAAAAGATGCAGAAAGGGCAAAGGATGCGAAGGGTGCGACGCCTTACGAGTGTCCGACTCGGATTACGAGTCCGTCTGTGGGATTCCTCGCCACCTACCGCTCCAGCCGTTGTCCCCGTCGGACAGATCCCAAAGCATGCCCCTCCACTGGCTCCCAGTGTCCACCGTCTGCTCCAGCCCCGCCTCGCTGGCAGGGTCCAGCCTCTCCCTGCAGGCCTCTTCCAGAGCCCAGTCCATTCAGTCATTGGACTCTCTGGATGGAGACGACCCGTTTGACTCCCCGGGCGAGAACTCGGTCAACTTTGTGCTTAAAGAGCTGAAAGGAATCGAAGGAAAGCCGGTCAGTTCTCCGCTGGGGAGTCGGATCCCGGTTCTCGGCAAAAGAGACGGGAGATACTCGAGAGGAACGTTGGAGCCGACGTCGCCCACAGTGAACAGAATCCTGGACTTTGTGGAGGTGGAGAACGGAGAGAACGGAGGCGCAGACGGGGACGGAGAGGACGGCGAGACTCTGACAGAGCTGAGGGACGAGTTTCTGCCTCTTCATCCACAGGTGAGTGACTTCACCTGTGTCATCAGTTTAACAACAGGGCACACAGACATTAGTAATGTGTCCACACACACACACACACACACACACACACACACACACACACACACACACACACACACACACACACACACACACACACACACACACAGTGATCTGGGACTGAAGCTAAATATCTTCTGAACTGCTGCTAGTGTCACACACACTCTGTTTAAGCTCCATGTAAACACCAGGAACAGATGGATGTGAACCCACAGTGTTCTGGGTCCAAGCGTGTGTGTGTGTGCGTGACGCCGGGTCTTTGTCATTTCAGACGAGCGCAGGCCGGCTTCATCACCTGGTGGGGGATCTGCGGGGCGAGCTGGAGCGAGCCGCGGCCCGGGTCAGGACCCTGGAGGCCCAGGTGAAACCCGGGAGAAGCAGACCGGCCCAAGTCAACGGGTCAGAGGACGGGGATCCTGTAAGCATGTTTACGTCATGGCTGTCTGCTGATGTGACCACAAAATAATCAACCCCCGTGGCTGAACACACACCTTTGAACCGCAGGGGAGTCGCCAGCTGTCTGGGGAGATAATGGGCCTGGAAACCATTTTGACAGTAGAAAAACAGGTTTATTATGCCGTGCAGTCCTACACACACACACACACACACACACACACACACACACACACACACACACACACACACACACACACACACACACACACACACACACACACACACACACACACACACACACACACACACACACACACACACACGTAGAGCAGTCACATGGCTGAACGCTCCGTAAACAGCAAGCCTGTGAATGTTTCAGTGACTGAGCGCAAACACAGCATTACGCGAGGGAGGGAGGGAGGAAAGGTGTGTTTATTGATGTCTCTGTGCAAGGGTGTGTCCACCTGTCCTCTCTGTAGACACACACACACACACAGAGAGAGAGAGATAGAGAGACGGGCACACACACACAGAGGCCTTTCTCAGGAATCCACCCCAACCAGTGCAGTTTGCCTGAGTCAGTCTCAGTCGTCTCACGATTTGTTGCATGTGACCCCCCCGACCTGTGTGTGTGTGTGTGTGTGTGTGTGTGTGTGTGTGTGTGTGTGTGTGTGTGTGTGTGTGTGTGTGTGTGTGTGTGTGTGTGTGTGTGTGTGTGTGTGTGTGTGTGTGTGTGTGTGTGTGTGTGTGTGTGTGTGTGTGTGTGTGTGTGTGTGTGTGTGTGTGACTTCCTGGGATCTACCCATCGCTCTTCTTAAAGGAAACTTGTCCTTCGTCTTTGTCTCGTCTCTTCCAGTTAACCCAGCAGGACGGCGACAGCGGCGGTTTGCTGCTCCAGAGCCTCGGCCACTCTCTCCACAGCCGCGAGCGTCTGATCCAGGTGGGCGAGGTTATGAGGGGGGACAGGATTCGCTCATGCACACGGCAACGTGACCTACGGCCGCGGCTGCCGGGGCTCCGGCTCTGAGCTCACTGGAATGTTGTCTGTGCCTTTGAAGTCGCCGTGCCAACCTTAAAGCGCCACGTGCGCGATTGGCCAATCTGTCGCCCGGCGTTGACCCCGACTCGCTGCTTGTTTGAGTTTGAGTTTAGAGTAGGTGGAAAGTAGCTGAACTGCTGAACGGGACGTAATCAAACAGCTGAGTAAACGCTCTCTTATCTGACCCGGGGGTTAAACCAGTAAACTCACATCCCAGTTCTCCTTATTCTGCATCTGAACACATGAGATTGGTTTGTACTTTGGTTCTGAGCAGATTTCAGTATCAGGATGTGTGCGAGCAGATAAGTGGCTGCACACAAACACATCCTGATCTCTGCTGTGGGGCTCATTTGCATCACGCAGCCTTTGATTTGACTCTGAAATGAGCCTCTAATGTGAGAGCTCTCCTCCTCTCCTCTCCTCTCCTCTCCTGTCCGGTCCTCTCCTCCCCTCCCCTCCCCTCTCCTCTCGTCTCCTGTCCGGTCCGGTCCTCTCCTCTCCTCTCCTCTCCTCTCCTCTCCTCTCCTCTTCTCTTCTGTCCGGTCATCTCCTCCCCTCCCCTCCCCTCCCCTCCTCTCCTCTCCTCTCCTCTCCTGTCCCCTCCTCTCCTCTCCTCTCCTCTCCTGTCCCCTGCTCTCCCCTGCTCTCCCCTCCTCTCCTGTCCCCTGCTCTCCCCTTTCCTCTCCTGTCCCCTCCTCTCCTCTCCTCTCCTCTTCCCCTCACGTTCCCTGTCCTGATTGATGCCTAAAATGGCCTCATGAGGTTTTGCCCCGGTGTGATGACGGCTGTGTGCTTCTGTCTTTCCATCCTCTCTACAGGAGTGTGTGTGTGTAATCAGGAGACTGTGTGTGGAGGAGGGAGCAGGAACTGAGCTGAGCGACAAGCTGAGCGAAAATCTGAAGGAAACTCTGTCTGACAACGAGGTGTGTGTGTGTGTGTGTGTGTCTGGGTGGAGTAACTCAAACTGGTTATGATCCATATCGAACTCATGGAATGTAAACAAACAAAGGAGTAAATCTGATGTGTGACGTTGAGCCACTTCACCTCCCGTCTGCTTATGGATCCAATATTCAATTGGACCCGGTTTGTGTTCTGTCTGCTGCAGTCTGCCCTGGAGAGCTTAAGGTCCCACATGGCTGAGAGAGAGAGGACGATGGAGGAAGAGATAGAAGCGCTGAGGAAGGCAGGAAGAGACCGCGAGAGAGACCTGGACACGCTCAACGCCGTGCTGCAATGCAACCAGGACATCTTCAGGGTGAGGACGCACGGAGGCTCAGACACGGACCCGCCCGGCGCCCAGCGCTCCCACACACTGAGTACACGTGGACTTTGCCCCCGCGCCCAGGTTTTATTTATACAGAGCTGCGTTTCGTCCCTGCTGCAGGACCTGCGGGTGGCGGCGGTGGACAGGGAGCGACTGCAGACCGAGGTGGAGAGGGAGAGGGAGGTGTGGAGGCAGAGAGACCGGGCCCACGGGGCGGCGCTGCAGGAGAAGGAGGCCCTGCTCCAACGCCTCAGGGAGGAGCTAGAGAGCTGTCAGAAAGATGTGCAGGTAACACACACACACACACACACACACATCCTGCAGCTGTGCCTGAATGAGGCCTTTTGTTCTGCTTACCCTCAGGTACATGAAGTTTGTCCGTAAACGTCCATTTGTAGGCCCCGGGGGGGCAAAGTTTTGCTGAGAACGTGTCGTTTCCTTCTTCCAGGCTCTCTCCGACTCTGTGATTGGTCAGGGTTTGTCAGGGGGCGGGGCTGAGGCGGCGCTCGCCTCCCGGCTGAAGGAGAAGGAGAGTCTGCTGGCAGCCGCTCTGCAGGACAGAGAGGGAAACAGCTCCACCGTGTGGCAGCAGGTGGCCAAGCTCAGCGCAACCCTGCAGGAGTACCAGGCGACGCTGCAGGTGAGGGACGGACATCTTTGGGTGTTCTTTCACATCGCAAAAGGAAGTTCAAAAACAAAAGGCTGCTTGCTTTGTCTCCTCAGAATCAGCAGGAGAGTCACGGTCAGGCGCTTTCCTCCCTGAAGGATGAACTCTGGGACACTCGGAGGGAGCTGAGGGAGAAAGAGAAGGGGAGGAAGGAGGCAGAGAGAGCCCGGCAGAACGAGCGAGAGGACAGAGAGAGAGAGGAGAGGACACTGAGGGACAGACTGGAGAAGAGAGACAAGCTCATCGAGGTAACTAGTAGTCTCAGTGTCCAACCCTCAGCTGTGTCAGACATCCAGGGGCACTGTGAAGGTCTAGATCCCATCTCACACACACACACACACACACACATGACTCAACACACTCAACTTCTGTCCTAACCCACACACAGGAAGTGATCATAAAATAGGTCTTTGCTTCCTGTTCTGACCCAGCAAATCCTCCTGGACGCCGAGCAGCGGGATCACCTGTTCACAGAGCTGCAGCAGAACCTACAGAACAAACGCCAGCCCGTGACCGCCGTCAAACACGCGCTATGATGGAGGGGAGCCCAGTCGCCATGACGACAGGATGCACACTTTAACTGCCCAGTGATGAATATTTTGCACTTACATATTTGCCTCCACAGTGTATTTAAGGTGGTGTTCATGGGAGCCTAAGTCATTTCAGAGGTTTGTATTTGTCCTCGTACGGGGACCAAAGCAAAGTCTCATTTCCTCCTTAAGTCTCTGAGGTGAATCAGTGCCATCGGTGGTTTTTGGCCTCGGCTTCTTCACGCCGAGTGCTCAATACTTGATTTTAAACCACTGCAATGTTGTATTTAGTTAATAGTTTGAATTGTAATGGGTCTAATGATTGGGTAATGATTAGATTCCATTGCTGTTTGTGTGCTACAGGGACCAGAGAGCTCTAAACCGGGCTCAATGCTTAGTTTGTCTTCTTGTTTGCCGCTTAAAATGTCTCGAAGAGAGAAACACAACTAGGACCAAAGTCATTTATTTTAACTCCTTTTTTCTGCTTTTAGATACGGCTTCATTTTATTTAAAATCGTAGAGCTTTTCTGTCTGTTTTCTGTCTTTTAACTTGAGAGAATAAAGCCCTCCGATCCAGCACGGTGACGTCATTCTGTTCTTTCTGAGTCCATCCTCCTATTGGCTCCGGGTGAAATCTGACCTCCAAGATATTAAATTACAATAAAAGCCTCACTCGACCAATCGGCAAACAGTTTGGAGTTTCTGGTTACTTCAGGGACGGTTGCTATGGAGATGGTACCTCAACAAGTAGGTACTTGACCACAGAAACCGAATGCAGCCACTTCCTCTTAGAGACACTGATTACTCGGAGAGGATGCAGGTCCAGTCGGTCCCGCTCGGCTCCGTCACCATCGGACCGCAGTCTTGGCGCGATGACACGGCTCGGTCCATCCTGCGGGCGGGCCGCCTGCTGCGCCGGACCCGGGCGGGGCGCTCCGGGACATGCAGCCGGGGAGCCCTGCCTTCCGTGCGGGGAGAAAGCGGCGCCTGCATCGGTGACGACGACACATCCAGGCCGCAGACTGCAGGCACAGCGGTGAGAGAGAGAGGAAGCTCGGGTTTTCGGCTCAAACCTGTGATCTAAAGGCTCATTGGTCACCAGAATGGATTAGAACACAGAAGAACAAACGATTAGTTCAACTTACAGGTCTACAGTGACTAACAGTGGCCTTATAAATGTTGTTAAAAGTTAGAATTAAACATCATTTCCTCCAAATTATTCGATCTAAATATAAAGTTTGATTTCCATTAGACTTAAACAAGTACAGTCTCTTAAACTACATATTAAAGTTGTAAATTATGTCGGCTGGATAATATTTACAATATTTCATGACAAAAAAAGAAGTTATTTAGTTATTAAAACTCTAAAAGTTAACAGCCTAAACTTCTAAACGATCGAATTCCAGCCATGTCTCTTATTTTGGAAATCTCAGCCTAATCCTTCCTCCTTCAGTTCCCTAACAGCACCCAAAGGACACCCACTGGCCCGTTCCCTCCTTCCAGCCTGCGCGAGCGCTGCGCCAGTGCCAGCGTCGCCGTGGCCACCGAGTACATGCGCGGCGTGCGAGAGGTGGAGGGTCGGCTCCTCAGGCAGGCGGGCAGGGTGAGCCAGGAGGAGGTGGGGCTGCAGAGGGAGAGGGCTCACCTGGAGAGGGTGCTGGGCAGCCTGGGGGCCCAGCTGACCGTCAACAGGAGGAGCACAGAGGACAGGAAGAAGAGGCCGTCCACCAGTGAGACGGTGAGCCGCACGGGGGGCTTCACCCTCCTGCAGCAGCAGGAGGAGGAGGAGACGCGGGCGCTGACCCTCTGCTCTGTTGCAGGAGAAGGATGGAGCCAATTACCTGCTGGCCTGTGAGCGACGGGAGCTGTGTGAGCTGAAACAGGATCTGCAGGGAGCGCTGAGGGACACGCTGAGCCACTTACAGGTCATTAGCACGGCTCAGATCTCCTTTCCTTCCAGGTCCAGTTCAGTGTGTGTACTGTATGTGTGTGTGTGTGTGTGTGTGTAGTCATGATATCATTCTTGTTCTCTGTGTCTCAGGCTCTGGCTCAGTGCAGCAGGCAGCTCTTGCACTGTGCCGGTGAGAGAGCTCGCGTCCTGGAGCTGCTGCCTCACAGCGGCTCTGCTGGAGGTCAAAGTTCGTCCGCTCAGACCCTCACCAGGGCCCAGCCCATCGGTCCATTTACACCCGGTACGCCCACAGCAGAATGAGTGAGAAGATCAAACCCCCCTGGAGTGAAAGCAAAGGAGGGGAAATCAGCAATTACACAAAATAAAGACAGAATTGATCATTATAACGAGTGTGTGTGTGTGTGTGTGTGTAGAGGAGCTATGACGCCAAAATGGAATGGATGTTGAAATAAGAAAAACCATGACATTATATATTTATTCATTTCTTGTTTCTCCTCTGCAGAATGCAAACACATATTGGAATCGTCCATGTTGCAAGTCAGCCAGTCGCAAGAGCTGAGGCAAAACACCCGACAGATGCTAACCAGCGCCGTCGCCAGGCAGAAAGCTGCTCAGCGGTCAGTCGATGACGGCCTGATGAAGAAGATCGCAGAGACAGTTGGTCTGCAGGTACACGTCATAAACACACTCACCATTCCTGAGTTCAAGAAAGAACAGATGGTAAGTTTGGATATGAGAGTGACAGAAATCTCCTTTCATCGCGTCTGTGCAGCAAAACCTGGCGGTGATGTCGGCGGCCAGCAGACAGGCCGCGTTCCGCAAGCAGAGACAGATCAACTGTATTCGCCACAGCCAAGGCAGAGCTCAGGTTAGCGCACACGCAGCGTTTAGTCGGCGCGTTTGACCTTCTGCACAGACGAACGCAGCTCAGCGGGTGGCGCCATTGTGTCTTACAGGGTCCAGAGTACAGCGGCGACGTTCTATCCAGAGAGAAGCTGAACCGGCCCCTGGTGCAGGTCTACCAGAGGCACCCGGGCACACAGCTACCTGAGGCCGCTCAGCTCATACAGGTATTCAGTCTGTCTGTCTGTGTGCAAATACATTCACAACAGGCTGTGACTTCATCTCAGCCTGCCCTCTTGTGGTGAACTAGGCTTCATGCAGGTCACTATGGAAAGATTTATCCTCCAATAGTGTTATTAATATTACTTGTAGAGCCTCTTGGTGAAAGAATCTGAAACACTTGAGCCCCTGTAGTACCATCGTTGACCACCAGGGGGATCACTGCCTCAATTGTCAATCATATCTTGCATTCTTGGGTGGGAGGAGTTACGGAGGCATAACTGGGGTGCAGCAAAGAGGATTCCACCCACAGACTGCTGCTGTAAGCACAGTTAACACCCCCCCCTCCCCCTTCCCCCTGTGGTTTGGTGTCCATCAGGGCAGTGCGGTGCTGAGACGCTGTCTGCAGGCCTCTGAGGACGAGCTGTCCCAGCTGCAGCGCTCCTGCCTGCATCTGCTGGAAAACCTGCAGAGGAAGAAGGCTGCGGCTCAGGTGGACTCGGCCGTGCTCCGCATGAGGCGCCAGAAGGTAGACAAGAGAGCCACGCCCGCTTTCATCCAGCAGGCGGCGTGCAGGGAGCAGCTCTACTCGCCTTGTCCTCGGTAGAGGGGCAGAGGCCACGGGTCGGTGAGATCACAGGCTGAGGAGGAGCGGTGATGATGTCATGACTGAGACAAACTGGATAAAGATATAGAGAAGTTTTAGATGAGATGCTAAACTATTGGATTAGGACACAGTGGACCTACAGTGTGAGTCCACCTCTTTCAGACACCATGGCTTGTTATTGATCGTGTGTGTGTGTCGGGCCACATTCTTCTTCTTGTTTCCTTTCTAATCTGATATTTAAACCCATCTTCTTCACAACTTAAGACTGAAAAACTTGTGAATAAACTAAAAAAACTAATCACAGCTCTCGTTTTTCCTTTTTTCGTCATAGTTCATAGAACGGCAAAAAAGAAAATGTACTTTTACTGGTTTCTTCTCGCATGTTAGAGGATCTAAAGCAAATCGTTTCTACTGTTTTAACTTGAACTAATGTTTCCACCTTCTAGTTAAAACTGTGGACGTGTTCCTCTGGATATCTGTCCAGCTTCTCAGTCATGGGACAGCAGGTCACCTGACATCCCTCCCACCCAACCTGAGGTTCTTCATTAAGAAATAAGACATGATTCAATCAAACTGCCCAGCTTCACCTCAGTACAGGACTTCCTTCTTTAATTTGGGAAAAACACGACGTAAACAGACGCAGAGTAACATGTTTGATACGTGTTTTATAGATGAACACGCACAGAGATTCTTACAAAGCCCTGTTGATCCTCTCAGACCTGAATGGAGCTCTTTATGCTCTGCAGGACAGTTGGACTGTGTGGCGTTGTAACATCAGCGCTGTCACTGGGAGCTAATGGCCTAATTGAATCATGAGCGTTGGGGTGGGCAGATTCTTGGGCTTAACTGATGGAATATCAAGAGAAACCACCAGAGCTTCACCTTCAGATCTTGTGCGGTGACTTGAGAAAAGATGGAAACAGCAGGTTTGATCTAGAGAACAGCGAGCGACCAAAGACGAGCTGAAGAATCCAGCGTTTCCTCCCTGCAGCACTCAGTGATGTCTCAGATGCTTCGCCCTCTGCTTCTCCTGTGCTTCCTTCCAGCTGTGGGTAAGTGAACAACAATCTGTGTGTGTGTGTGTGTGTGTGCGTGTGCGTGTGCGTGTACTGTACACTTGAAGACAATAGTGGTATTTTGGTCTCCTAGTCGTAATGCATAACGGAGGTATGTTCAGCTTATTTACAAAATGATTTAGTGCCGCATAACGAGCAAATCCTAAGCATCAGAGGCAGGACGATGTCATTGTTCTTCAAGTAAAGACAGACGAGACGACTTTGTCCCGTCTCTAATCATAAATCTGATCTGTAACATCTCAGCGTGTCCATTTTTACAAACCCAGAGATTCAATTGATAAGTGACATGATTGTGTCTGTGGTTTTGTGTTGTGGTTGTAACGGGTGTGTGTGTCTTCCCTCAGTTCCCCTCTTCTGTTTCACCTGTGTGTTTCCTGCCGTGTCCCCTCTGGACTGCATCAGGTTTCCTATGAAGTGTCCAGCCGGGCAGCTCTGTCTGTCCAGCAAAGCTGTGGGCCTGAGAGGTGAGGACACCTCGCGTCTCTCAACAAAACCCAGAAGACGACGAAGCGAGGAAGAGTAATGTGTGTGTGTGTGTGTGTGTGTGTGTGTGTGTGTGTGTGTGTGTGTGTGTGTGTGTGTGTGTGTGTGTGTGTGTGTGTGTGTGTGTGTGTCTTACAGGAGATTTCCGTGTGGTGTTGTACGAGAAGAGCTGTGTCTTGCCCTCCTTGTGTGGCCTCACTGGTGAGAAATACGCCATGGGACTCAACTTCACCTTCACCAACGAGTGCTGTAACACACACCTGTGCAACGCAGCTGCAGCACACACTGCCCCCTACTGGACAGGCACTCTACTCACTCTACTCCTTTCATACTCTGTGTGGTGACTCCACAGATATGGAAGTTGTTTGTCAGAGTTGTTAAACAGATGTACGGCCACACTGTAACAAACGCTTGTGAATCCCTCGTCTCTGCCGCCCCCTAGTGGACTGACCTTGTACTCGGCTTGCTTCAAGTAATAAGTGCGTGCAATTTGATCAAAACTATAGAAAAAACTAAACAATGGTCAAATTAAATACTAAATAAATGTCTTTGTGGTTGCAGATGTTTAAAAAAAACTCTATATTTTATCTGAATAAATCAATCCAGTATTTTAATTAAAAGAATGATGGATTATGTTGGTGGTCCAGATCTCGTCTAATTTGCTGTGTTCTGTTTAAAATGTTCTAATTTCTGATGCATGCAGCGATAAACCTGCTCATCCAAACTCTATACCAGTTTGAAACGTGACAACATGAACATAACCAACAATAATCTCAATAATCATATTAGCGGCTGCCTTGATGTTGATCTAAGTTTAATTTCTTTCCCCTCCAGATTCTTGTTTTCGTCTTTTTCATTTCATTTATTGGTTTATTTGGGCTTTTATTATGTTTGAGTCATCTCCAACTGTGATTAGACCTCCATGGATGCATTGCATTGTGGGGTGGCAAATCCATCACCAGTTGAAGTACACGGCTGAACAGAGAACAATAATTCAAAATAGAAAAAAGATACTTAATTATGTTTATGGAGACAATATGGGTCTTTGGTAGTTATTTATAAGGCTTTAAAATAAATTGTAACATAGTTGTGGGTGGTTGTCATGACGCCAATTAGCGCCTGTGTGCCGCTGTGTCACTGCCAGCTGCTGTTAATTGACAGTGTGAACGTTCTTCTCGCCCAGTGTGAGATTTGGCTCCGTATCATCGCGATAACACTTTACATTGAACCGTGTTGCAGCGTGATGGGCGCAGTTAGTCGTTGCATTTGTGCCGTTTTGGCGCTGTTGTGTTGCGCCTCCGGGTTTCAGGCCCCCCGCGGCTCAGAGACCCTCACCAACCACTCCGCCCTGCCGCCACCATACCTCAACCTCCCGGTGTTCCTGCACGCCAGATTCCCTCTGGTGGAGAAGGAGCGTTTCTCCCCCTCGGGAGGCAGCGGGCTGGAGCAGATTCCTCCCCCGCTGCGGGACATCCTGATCCCGGTGCGCCGGAGCACCAGCGCGCCCACCGCCCCCACAAATGCGGTGAAGACTTCGTGCAAGATGAACAAGATGCACGTTGAGGTGCCGAGAAGCGCCATCGGTGCCGGAGAATCCGCATCCGGCCTCAAACTGGGCTCATGTGAAGCCAACAAGTCCAACCAGGATTACTTTTATTTTGAAAACGACCTCAGCCTGTGTGGAACCAAACGCACGGTGAGCTTCAGCTGGATGCTTCTTACTTTGTGACACCTCTTAATGATGAACTCTCTCTACAGGGGCGGGCCTAGTGTTGTGGGGCCCCTGGGTGAATGGCAGTGAGGAACCTTAATGAGAGCTTCATTTTGATTAAACACCATTTGCCGCTCTGATTAAACACATTGTATTTTTCCCTTGTGATATTTGACTTAATGTTCTGTTTCACCCCTGTAGATGATAAACAACCAGATGTCCTATTCCAACACTCTACACTTTGACCCACCGAGGCCCGACGGACCCATCAGGAGAGCCGTGCCCTTCACTTTGTCTGTTTCCTGTTATTATAACAGGTGAGGCAGCTACACACTTAAGAAGTATTGTAACAAATCACTGCTTTTTCATTTGTATTTTATCTTTCAGATATCAATACTCTTATAAAATTGGATACGCTCCCAAGATGCAGATGCGCAAGATCTTCAAACCTATGAAGAATAGAGCTGAATTCATTCTCACCCCACGAAATGGTAAGGTGATCATGTCTCAAGGCGCCAGGACATTTCAAACCACAACAGCCAGGCCTAATGCTGCGTTCAGGTGCTCATTGAAAGGTGGTAAATAATGTTGTTGTAAATTCAGGTTCAGTGCGTTCGAGTGCTTTTTGATAGAAACAAACAAAACATGAAGTCCTGAAAGAGTCCCTGTGTCTTTCAGCTCAGTGGGACAGGCTTTCTTCATCAGATCCTTACATGATCGGGAAGCCCATGTACTTTCAGGCTGAGGTTTCGTCTATGGGGGATGGAAGACTGTATGTCCATTCCTGCTATGCCACTCCAAAGAAGTCGCACAACTCAACGCTTCAGTTTCCAATCGTGACAAACTTTGGGTAATGCAATAACTGCCACATCCAAACGTTAGCAAGCTTTCCTGCTAAGATCCTGGTTTAGGCAGGCGCTCACTCTTTTCTGAATGAATGAACGTATCCGCTTGTCTTATGTCCTGGTAAAGGTGCATGGTGGAGAGCAGGGACGGCCGCTCCAGATTCATCCCACACAAACAGAATGCCGTGAGATTCACTTTGGATGCATTTTTGTTCAAAGGAATGTCAGGCCAGGTGAGCGGCCGACGATGCAACAGAACCGCCGTGTTTATGCTGTATGTGTGTTTTGGGTTATGGACATTGTTTTCCTGCACTTCTTACACATCATGCCAGTTTTTGATTGCATACAAGAGACTTTAAAGCATTCAACTGTGGGACAATTTTGAAAGCTGTATTAATCACCTGCAGCAGCTCTACATGCACTGCACCATGTCTATGGGAAGCTCCTCCCCCTCTGCTACAGCCAAATCCTGCAACTATGACACAAAAGCAGGGAGGTTAGTGTTTAGTTGTTTTAACGATTGCTTTAAAGATGAGAGTTTGGATATGTGGGATGATTCTCTGCTGTGTTTTGTCACAGATGGGTTGAGCTGTACGGAGGCGACTCGGTGTGCGACTGCTGCAACTCCAACTGTAGCTCCACTGTGGCCTCTGGTGAGTCGATGATCCTCACCTGCACATCTCATTGCTCATCAGGGATGGGGGGGCGAAACCGTGTGAAAGGAAAGGAGAGCAATGTGTGTTCTGCAAAAAGTGTTAAAGATGAGGAATAGTTATAAGAACGTGACGCTTTTAATATTATCCATAAATGTTAGTTTCTCCTCTTGATAGGGAGAATCTCATTCTGAAACAAAGCTTGTAATTCTATTCTAATCATTCAAATGTGCTGCCTGCCTGCTCCAGTCACCAAAATGATCAGCAGCAGGCCCTGGACGATAGAATCTAAAGTGAAGCCCACCACAACCCAGAGAGAGAGAGAGGCGGTCACCGCATCATCTAGCTCCAAAACAACGGCAAGACCTCCAACTACTACCAGAGCGAGGAAGAGGACGACGACCACGAAGCCCAAAGAGAGCAGAGCAGCCACGAAGAGCCAGGCGGTGGGAAAGGTCGTGGAGTTGGCTCGGCCGTTCAGAGGTGGAGGAGGAGGAGGGGTCGGCGTGAAGTTTGTCGAGGAAGAGAAGAAAGTGAAGGGCTTTGCTGTTGTAGAGGAGGAGGGTGAGGAAGAGGCGGTTGCCGAGCGTCAGAGAACATTTGAAGACTTCTTTGGTTTGGGCAATAAACATGACCGCTGAACATGAACAAGTATTTTGATTTTCCCTTTCCACTGTTAACATTAAACCCAATTTGTCAATTAAAAAGACATCAAAAGATCGGATGAAGACTTCTGTTGAGAGAATTTTCCAACAATAATTGCCAAAAAGTGCGTTTTTATGGAGCAAGAGTTTAGTTTATTAGCTTTACTTCATGGATACATGTTTTATTGCTACATGAGGTCAAACATTCTGTACAATTTTAACTTTTACAGGCAGGTCAACAAATGTGATACGTAAAAAGTTTTACAAACCTACAACTGTGACAGATTACAGAAGATTACTGACGCTGTAATCTTGAGGGCTGCTGTCTTTACATCAGTTTCTATCAAACATTATACATTACAAATGAAAAAGGACAAACTGTCTTCATAACTAACATGCTATATTACCAGTATACTCATATAAGAATGGGAAGAATGCCATACCAATCCATTTCCAGTCATGATGGATTCATTTACCTTCACATTTCCTTTTGTCCATTTTAAGACAACATGATGAAAGACCATAGCGTCATATCACCTTTATTTCATAGAGGGTTCAGCTCGGGTGCATCCTGAATGAATCGTCCGTATGGTATTTGTTGGGACACGTGACTCTTTCTCTTCCGGGTTATTCCAGTCTGCTGTGAATTGTTGTTGTCCTCAGTAGAATGAGCTCAGGTGGGAGTGAGTGGCAGGATGTCTGGGCATGGCAGACCCAGGATAGATGGGGCTATTGGACGAGTTCCAGTACGTCGTCGGGGGGCCGAAAAAGTTTCCAGGGGACACAGGCATGGGAGCGGGATGGCCACCCATGAAGTTCATTTTGGGCTGGTGGCTGTGGTAGGGCTGCATGTACTGCATCTCAGTCTGGTACTTAACTATCCCCCCTTCCGCGGCGTGATTCTGGTGCGCCTGCGAGATGCCCTGGAAGTCAAACTTGTAGGCGTAGCGCTTGCCGTGCACCTTGGTCATGATGTTCTTGTCGTAGTAGTAACGCAGAGCTCGGCTCAGCTTGTCGTAGTTCATGTTGGGTTTGCTCTTGCGCTCGCCCCAGCGCTTGGCCACCTCGTCCGGGTCGGTCATCTTGAACTCGCCGTTGGTGCCTTCCCAGGTGATGATGCCGGAGTTGTTGCTGTCAGACAGCAACTCCAGCAGGAACTGCCACAGCTGGATCTGCCCCGAACCTTTGAAATGTAAACATGAACACTTAAGGGATGGAGGACTTTGCCCTAAAAATGTGTCTAGTAACCGGTTGAGGCATTTGGATCAATGTGTTCCAAGTAGTTGCTGACACATTAACTCAGTATTTTAAAGGATATTTAAATATTTAGCTTTACTTTCACAAACCCTAACCAGAAACACTGAAATGTTTGGATCCCATATGACAGGTCCAGTTACTCCAGGACCTACAGACTGCTCAAGCTCTGAGCTCCCAGCAGTATGGAGACACACTTCTATGAACTTAAAGCCAAATGTGACCTTTTCACTGTGTGACAGACGGGCAGAACCTACCCACAGGCCTGTGAGCGCTGGGGTCAGGGAGCTTGTATGGACTTTGTTTGCCTGTTCGGTTCTTGGTTGAGCTGAGGGCTTGACCTTCTGTGAGGAAACAGCAGGGCAACAGTCATTTTGGTGAGTGGGAAGCCAGATTCCATCTGTATGTAAGCGTGATGCGATTATGCAGTTGTTGTTGTTGTTGTTGGCTGTTTATTTTGGAATGTGGGCGCATATGTGCCAGTCCTTGCTTGCTTTCTCTCTCGTGTTATTAAAGCAGACAGTGTAAAGGCCTCATTTGTGTCATCCTCATGTGTTCCCCTCGCAGTGCGTCACAGTCTTACCTGGGTTTGCTAGTCGACTGCTGATGGGCCCTAAGGTCTGGTAAGGATCTGTGGAGAAGAAGAAATGTTTTAAATGCATTTAGGGTGACATGACACACTTATCCAAGCTGACTGATAACACCCCATATGGGATAATTATACATCTGCTTGTTCCGTTGCTCGGAATGATCACAGATATTGATGTAATGTTTTACTGCTCACAACAGGCTGTGGATTTTAAAACTAATATTTGGGACAAATGGCTTTCAGACCTTGCACAATCCTCGGAGCAGGCTCAGAAACTCTTGAGCTGTGTTGGTGCTCCATGGAAGAACCTAGGAATCAGATAGGAAACGGGGGAGGAGTTTGAATTCACAAACGCAAAAACAATAGATAGAAAATTCTTTGTGACAATCGGTTTTATTCCGTTTGTGTTTTTTTTGCTGTCATACCTTTTGGCCCTGCAGTCATGCTGTTTGCAGGCCAGCTGTTCCTGCGGCTGATCTCATCAAAGCTGCTCTCTGCGCAAAAAAGAACCAGAGATGAGAGCAGACACTGACCGGTCAGGCGGCAAAACAAAGCCTTTGAAGTGGACAGAAGTGGGAAGGAAGTAAGGCAAAATGGAGGAGATAAGAGATGGAGAGCAGACATGACATGGGAGGGCTGAGGATGACCCACAATTTCTTGGGTGAGCTGTCTTTTGTTCAGGCCACCATGATTATGAATTGTGTCCCTCAGTGGGACCCATACCCCCCATTTCCTGCACTGGTGCAGCTGTTTCCTGCCCGAAACTGCCTGTTGAGTTGCAGATTCATCAAAGAATTGTCAACTGAGGCAGAGCGTCGCGCCAACAAACCATTTGACTTCTGAAACATGGTACTGAAACCCAGCACTTTATTTTTGAAGTCCTTGAATCGTTGGATGCTCCTTTGTGACGCTGTGATTCACACCCCAAATCACACAGCAGCAATACAAACTTTGTTACTTAGATCAAATCAAAGTGATGTTGACTGGTGTGTAATGAAAAAAACATTTAAGCTCATTCTTCTTCTCCTCATTACATCTTGTATTTTGTGTCTTTTCATCCATGATCACTTCACTGTTTGTTACTGCTAATTTATATTTTTGCCTCCTCAGGTTGTGGCTCATCTACACAGTAACAACAAAAAAGCATTGATTGTGTCTTTTTTTGTTGTGTGAATCACATTTTTATACATTTCAATCTAAATCATCATTATTTCTTTTTTATAATTGTTTATTTTGTAGTCCTGCTTTCCTTAAATTCCTTAAACCTTTACAAACCTCCTTAACTTCTTGTTGTGACCTCATGGTTAGAGTTTGAATCCCACAAACACTTCCACTGTCCCGTTATGGGTTTTACCCCATCACTGGCTCTAAGCTGGACATACTGGACATGAAACTGCAAAGGGATCTCACCTGCTTTCACTTGTAGTCTGGGTTGCTGTGGTGTGGTGCTGGTGGGGGTTGTGGCGTAAGAGAACGTTGGGCTACCTGAAGGGGAAACAACAAGCCAGATTACATTCTCTATAATCATATATAAGACAGTATATCTTGCTGGAACATGGGTGTCATCTTGGGTGTCATCTGTACAATGCTGATCTATAATGTCTGGATGCAGGTTGGACACTCTGGCTCTTACTCTGACGGAGGTAATTGAGGTGGGAGAGCAGGATGTCTGCGTTGTAGGCCGACGTGAGACGCATCATGTCCTCCTTGGTCATCTTGCAGAGCGCTTTGCCGTCCAGCGCGTGGAAGAGCAAGACGTCCACCTCCTCCAGGACGTACTCCTTGATGGCCCAGTCCAGCCACTGCCGAACGTGGTCCTGGGTCCAAACCTCAGGGTCTGTCGCCAAAAGATAGAGGTGAGATGATTTATGTAGAAATGATTGATCGTGAGAGATTCTGATCCTGGGTCACATCCAGATAAAATCTGACCTATTGACCTATTTCCCAATGACAGTGTATTCATTCTGAAGAAATTTCATCTGGTTTGGCTAAATGTAATGGATCCTCCCATCACCTTTCATCAAAATTGGTTGACCAACCAACCAAAGTTTTAACTGCCCTGGGGAAAATGTATTTGTTCATATGGCAAGAACGTGACAAGTCACGTAAAGGCACTGTTATGCTTCTGCATGTCAGCTAGACAGGCTTTGGTGTAGTTCCATGGCGCTCATGTGAGTGTCCTTTTTTGGACTCCTGCAGACATTTACATGTCCACTAGGGGGCAGAGTCACATTTAGCAAAATTCTGGAATTTCAACCAGTCAGCTTGATACCAGTTACTCCTTTTTTTCAATCTGTCATGATGAAAGTACTTTAAACAGGGTAAATGTGAGATTAGAGGGCTTGGTACCGCATTACATTCTTTCCCACCCGGGTTTTGACAAATGTGTGCATGACGTCCGCAAGTCTGGCCAACATGGAAGAAGTAGGCGGAACCCTCCTGGACGTGACCAAAACTAAGAAATCCTCCAGGTTTAAGGGTTAAGGTTAGGGGGCTTTGGGGTTGGGGGGGTTGAACGACAATGTTTTGGTGTAATGGTAACCATTGACCAATCAAGTCCTTGATGTCTCTCCAAGCCCTCCATTCTAACATCTATCCTCCTGCTTTGATCCCACCTGCTTTGGGAACATGTTTGTTAAACTGTGGCATTGTTCATTGTTGAGGCATTTTCCATCACCAGTATGGAAAAAAACCCCACTCTCAGTTGTAACAATGCCTGTAAAGACAAAGAGAAAGCTCAGACATAGAAGCTTTAAGAACATTTCACACTTTTAAATGCCCTTAAAATCATATTGATGTCTAGCTGTGGTACCAAAACAGTATTATTCGTCTGATTCAGTCTCACTTCCAGTAGCAAACAATGGATGTGCTGTGAATTGCCCGTAATGTTAGACAGAGTCTGGAACGTGAACATTAGCAACCACACCCACGGGCCCCGATTGTCCTTGGTTAACACACGCTGCTGTGATGTCATATCCATGTATTATGAAGCATAGCTTAGTGGTGGTGACTCATCGGCGAATCTCGTCGGTGTCCACAAAGCTGAATTAAAATCATCCACTGTACCCCCACGGGATCCTCCAGAGACCGACTCAATGGAGGGATCGCCGTTCTGAGACGTGACACATAAGCACGCAGACTGAAGCGTCGCAGGAGGGGCATTTCAGCAGGTTCATTAGTCTATTAGGTCTGCTGGAGACACTCACAGATTCATTGGGCTCAATCTGAAAAGAGGCTGTTACCTCATCCAGGGAGGTTATGTTTCCACCAGTGTTGGTTGGTTAATTAGTTGCTTAGTTAGTTATCAGTATTACTTTCTGAAACTTTTTGGGAAGGTGGGTCAGGGCCTCAGAAAACAATACTTACAGCGTACAACCTACCAAGCGTTCTGACTTTGAACTGTTGAGCAGAGCTTTGTTGGCTCACCTGCAGGTACGATGACCCTCCTCTCCTCTGTGGCACTGCTGGGTGAGGTTGCCGACTGTGGACTGCTGCGGGGCTCGGCGTATGAGGCCTGGTACCCCATCTGGGCCCCATCGGTGTTGCTCATGTGCCTGGAACGCTTGGTGACACTGCAGTCCACAGGGGACCCCCGACTATCAGACACAAGGGACAGGGAGATTAAAAATTAAAAAGTTTAAGTACCACTGGAGGTAGGCGCACCACAATTTGAGAACCACTGGACACTAACAACATTATGATTAAGAGCAGATTTATTAAACTCATAAAGGTGAATGATCGTAGTTATCAGATCAAATTCAAATTCAAGCAACGTCGAATTTCAAAACAGGTTCTTAATCTCTGTTACACTTCACATAATAATCTGATTAAAAATGTTTTGTTGATACCCAATTGATCATGAAAGCTTTCAAACAGGAAAAGACCGAAAGAAAGGAGCATTGAACCAAACTATTCAACCAGCAGGGTCATGAGTCCTTTTTGGCTCCAGGTTATAAATTGAAAGCAAACAAACAAACTAAATGTAATTAGGCTCTGGAAAACCCCATCATTCCCAAATGGATGACTCAGATAATCCTGGAATATGCGACCCCCCCTGCGTTCTGACTCACCTGGTCCCGTTCACGTGCTCGCCTCTTTTCCCAGGGTTTTGTGCGGCTGATCCCACCCACTCTGGCTCTGTGGGCTCGGGGCTCTGCTTGGACGTCTGGCTGAACGCGGCAGGCGATGTCATCTCAGCCTTCATGTGCATGGCGGGGGCTGCGGTGTAGGCCGGGTCGAATATGGGCTGGTCCTCGCTCACCACGGACAGAGCTTCCTGTCCAACACAGACACAGGCGGCCGTTAACGTGCCGGGTCGTAACCTGTGGAAAGTGTGTGTGCGTGCAGCTGCTTTTCCACACCGCAGATGCACATTACCCCGGGGGGTTAAGGGTGAGACATACGCTTCCCAAGTACCTTAATGAGTACAAATCACACTCTTTCGCTCACACTCCAGTACATAACAAATCTCTAAAACTCATCCTCTGATATCCCCTCACTTTCTTTCCTCCTTTCCTTTTCCCTAACCTACTTCTGTCTTTGTTTCCTTACATTTCCCTCACTTCCTCTCGTGGCCTCCTTTCCTTATTTCGTTTCATATTTCCCTGTCCTCCCCTTCTCCTTAATTCTTCCCTCCTACCTGTCCACATTTCTTTCCTTTTCCTTCCCTGTTTCCTTTTCCTCTCTGTTTACTCCTCACTTCTTCTTCTTCACTTGAGGAGCAGTGGGCAACTACAGCCCGGCATCCAGGGACCAACTCCAGATCTACATGTAGTGCCTTGATCAAGGGCAATGGCAGGAGTTATTAAACTCTCAACATCCAAACAGCCTTATCAGAGAGGATTCCTGGTTGACTGGTAGACTTTGATGGTTGGGAACTCTGACCACCTCAGTCATTTTCAGGCATACATTTACATGCACATTATTTATGCAATTATTGGTTTCTTACTTCATATAAACAGTCAATCACTATTTCCTCAATGAGCAACTCTCCTCATGCTCTGATTGCATAACAGGTTGTGCATTTCCGTCCAAGTATGTAGTTACTACTTACTATCTTTATCCCAGATTTAGGTTTAGACAAATAACACAGTTATAATTTTCTAACCTTCAGGCTGAAAACAAAAAAAGAGTGAAGAGTTTTTTATGCGTATTCTTAACACAAGGGAGCAATAGATCTGTAAATGTTATCAACCACCAAGAAGAAGTTTGAGAAGAGAAAACTGCTCAGAAACCCTGTGAAAGTAAACAGGTTGCTGTTCTGCCAGTATATCTCAAACAGGATCAGTAATCTTCACCGCAGGTTTATGTTTTCGTTAGGATTGAGGCTGCGTGTGTGTGGGGGGGGGGGCCTGCCTGCTCGAGGTGGAGCCAAATCGAGATTGGAGTCTCTCTTCCTGTGTTGAGCGCTAGATAGGAGGCCTCAGAAACTCCACACCGCCCCAAGATGGCACTTGCTCTTCCAGAGTGCGTGGGCAAGCATCCATAGCGGGCGTGTTGTGTCTGCGAGCTGTGAGAGGGCCGAGGTACTGCTCTGTCTGTTTCTCAAATTAAGTGTGTGCATGTGTGATGAGGCGGCGGGAGCCTTAGTGGGTGTTAGTGCGTGTTTGTTTAGAGGAGCTGAGCATTGTCTTCGGGCCTCGTACGTCAGCGCTGTGCTTTTTCAGTGGCCTACAGGAAACCTGGCCGCCATGTGCAGAAGAACCTTTTGGCACAGGCCAGGGGAGAGGAAATGGTGGAGAAGGGGGGCACGGTGTAAAAACGTGGGTCATTTTAAAGCTGGAAAACAACCCTAAGACCCCGTGCGTGAAGGGGGGAGGGGTTCACTGGACAGCAATAAGAGTATAGCCTTGATTGAAGTTCTAAGTGCCGCCGATGCATTGTGGAGGTGTTTTTCCTGTGTGTTTTTTTAGCTCAATTGTTGGCTGAGCATTGTTAACCAGATCTTAATGCATGGCACACAGTTTGGCATTTCCTCCAAACTGATACAAAGTCAACAACCTGCTGCTGTGGATACGCCCTTTTTTTTAAGCCAGCAGGCAGACAGCTTCAAATCACAACTTCTTTATAAATAAAGGGCTCTGAGTGGAGTTGGCTACTATCTGTTGAATAGTGGTTCTTTCATGTAGTGCAACAAAAACAATCACTAAGTAATCAACAATCAATTAAGTAAAAAGTACCAAGCATTCAGTGGTTCCAGTTTCCTGTGTGGATCTGCTGTTTTTCTCTTTTCAACAACTTTGACATCACTTTGAATTGATCATTGATTTTTCTTATTTCGTAAACCAAATTCGTAATCAATAATCAATGCACTGACTGATACAGTAGCTTAATTGATAATGACATTTTTTTTCATTCTAAATCATTTGTAATTGTTTTTCAAAAATGTTATTTATTATCTATATTCTTAATTTCTAGAAGACTGTAGAAAGATTTGTAAGGATAGAAACTAATTTTTGAAAGTTTTGCTACTCAATTAACTGATGGAGAAAATTCTATGAAACAAAGTATTTTCAAAATACACAAAGATTCCAAAAAGTTCCAAAAGTTTAACAAGTTTTAGTTGTAAGATTAAGTTTAAAACTAAAGGCTTCACCCGTTTGACACTGCAGCCTTTCAGGTGGCAATGAAAATTCCAATTTAATTCAAGGCAGAAATTGACTTTGTATTCCAGATGGGTGTTAAACACGAAAACTATGATGTGTTTAGCTTCACAGTTTGGCTTCACTTTGATCACAGAAGCTGTTTGCTACAAAGCTAGTCTGTTGCCATCTCTCTCTCTCTCTCTCTCTCTCTCTTTTTCTCTCTCTCTCTCTTCTCTCTCTCTGAGTGCAGAAGTGAAACAGTTGGCTGGCAGCAGCAAATTCTCAGCAAGCAGCAAAATTCGCCCTTCAACGTCTTTTTCTCCTCGTCCCTCAAACTGCTGACATTATTGTGACAAGCAGGCTGCTCATCACGTTCAGTTTTACTTTCGAGCTCATGACAAAACTGTTCATGCTCTCACAATCACAAACACAGGCTCCCGCTCTTTCTCGCTCTCTCTCTCTCTCTCTCTTTTTCTCTCTCTCTCTCTCTCTCTCTCTCTCTCTCTCTCTCTCTCTACATCTCTCTCTCTCCCTACCCCCCTCTCTCGCTCTGCACTCTGATACAAATATACCAAAATGTGGCCTGACCGCCAGTGCCACAACTGACTTCCTGTTCAATGTGTTTCATAGCACACAGCCTGTTGCTCAGTGACACAAAACAACTTTTAAAAAACACGACGACCTTTCTCACCCACACACACACACGCACACACACACACACACACACACACACACAAACACACACCTTGGACCTCCATTGGCTTCATAATTAACAATGCAGCCTTATGAAGAACATAAACACCATGTCCTGTGTGGAAACCTTCACATGGCCAAACATCAGCAGCTGCACAGGTTGCATAATGCAGTCACACTGTCAGCATGTTGGTGTGTGATCACAACATTTTTGTTTTTTGATTATTTACCTTATATGAAATAAGTGCTTTAGCTACTTTATTTAAATGTGATTGTGAGTGCAACTGGTATATTGTGCTATCACTGTCATCACCATGGGTAACCAACAACAACAGTAATAATAATAATAATGATAATAATAATAATAATAATAATAATAATAATAATAATAATAATAATAATAATAATAATAATAATAAAAATGTATATTCAATATGAAATGCATGAAATTCTGGGATTAAAAATGACACATTTTCTTCTCTTTTTTTTATGGTTTATGGTTTGTTTTGTTGTTGACTTTGTAAAATTCGGTGTCAGGAAAAACAAAACCCAGCCCGGTTTAGTTTGAATTCATGTGCTCTCCCTTCATACTACAGGAACAGGATTTAAAAGCCTAAACAACTGTCTAGTATATAAAAAGGCCTTCAAAAACTATCCCAACATTTGTGCATAGGTTCCCTTACATTGTTACCTAGATGAAGGTTTAAGCTGCTGTGTTGCTACATGGACAGCCAAGCGTACTTTAAAGCCGATTAGACCACAGCTTCATGAGATAACAGTTGCTAGATAGCCACTTTAAGAATCATCCACACAGGACGTTGCCTAAACTGGTACTGTTTACTTGCCTTCAATAGGTTACCCAACTTTTTCATGTGCACAACCTCACATTAGATATGATAGATGAAAGGTCATGTCACACACACACGTTTATTGCTGTTAGATATGATTTGTTCTGGCAATTTTACACCACTTTCAGGTTATGTACGTGCAAACTAGGCCACTGACAGTGACACTATTATTCAACACCAAGACGAAATTCTGATGTCTCGGTGTAAAATGTCACAGGAAAATACTTTCTGAGGCAACAGTTTGTATCGAATTTAACAAACATTTGCACATAGACAAGCTTTTTATGGGCTTTTCAACCTATTTAGCACAAGGATCCATAAGGGTCCACTCAAAGGCCTATGGAACAGGTGAGGGAACACCAGATATCTCCAGGAGGCACTATCTTATTAAGAAAAATGTTGTTTTGTTGTCATCTGTGATTCAGCAGTTTCACCTTGCTGCATATTGTTGATCTTTTTCCATCACTGTGCTCACTTGACTTGACAGTATACAGTGTACACTTTAAAAAGGGGCCCGCTGTAACCTGACCAAGGACTCCTCTGGGTCCCCGGGCCACCGTTTGGGAACCGCAGCTTGAGTCTGCATTAAACTGCAAGCAAGGATGTGGTTACACCAAGTTATCAGTTGAAACTTGATCCTGCTGCTCTTTTGAGTGTGGCCATGTTGTATTCTAGATGCTGTCACAGAAACCTTCTGCACAAATTCATTTTATCTATAAGAATCTGACATTTTTAGAACATTTACAACAATAACAACTTTTTGTAATTATTGGCTGTAAACATCTATGTAATCTTTTAATATTTTGACATTTTTTTCCATCATTAGAACTACTTTGGCAATTGTTTTTTGTAAGTGGCTGAGGGAAGATTTTAATGGTGGTGGTGGAGGAACTGGAGTATAGATATGCAAACTTTATCTAAGATAAGCTTGGACAGCGGGAATATTAATAGCATTGTTGTACAGTACAACTTTATAGAGATACAGAAAAAAGTTTGTTTGTTGTCATAGTTCCTTTCATCTTTGTGCAGTATACTGTTCCAACAGAGTTTATGTTGATGTTTCATACTGATACGAAAATGGCCCAAAACTCAAACCCCTGAATGTGATTGAAGCTCCATCTTCAACTGTCAATCCTTGACTTTCATATGTTTTAAGTGAAAACATAAATATTCCTTATTTAGTTACTGTTATTGGCTATTGTTTGTGATCTTGGTGGATTTGCTTCCATCTAAATCTCAGATTGTACTTTGAAAAGCAACAACTTCAATGTTGCGCAACTTTAAAATTGCTGTTAAATGCAAGCAATCTATGGGAGGGAGTGTAAATTCAGAATGCCAGTATGTCCTCCGTGCTCTGGATTGACACACAGCGCAGTGCAGCCGAGAGAAACGGACCCAGATGGAGTTGTGTAAAGGCCTCAGTGTGTCTGACGGAAAGCAGAAGTAGAAAGTTTTAGTCAAGCTGATTTTGCAAAGAACTGAGCAGCTGCAGAGACACAAACACCCAAACACAGTGTGGTTTACACAACTGAGAGAGAGAGAGAGAGAGAGAGAGAGAGAGAGAGAGAGAGAGAGAGAGAGAGAGAGGGGGAGAGAGATGGGGAGATAGGGAGAGAGAGAGAGAGAGAGAGAGAGACAGGCAGAAGAGAGAGAGAGAGAGAAGAGAGAGACGGAGAGAAAGAGAGAGAGAGGGAGAGAGAGAGGGGCAGAGAGAAGCAGAGAAAGATAGAGAGACAAGAGAGAGAGACAGAGAGAGAGACAAGAGAGAGAGAGAGAGACAGACAGACTGCCTGCCTCTCTCTTTCTCTCCCTCTCTCTGCCTCTCTCTCTCTCTCTCTCTCTCTCTCTCTCTCTCCCTCTCTCTCTCTGCCTCTCCCTCTGTGCCCCCCTCTCTCCCCCAGGTCCGCTCCTCAGCACCTTCACCAGCTCAGCCTGCAGCATATTGGATGTAAAGTTTAAAACAGTGCAGCGCCCCAGTGTATCCACTTCTTTCTCTTTGTTGCTTTTTTGTCATATTTTTTTTTCTAGTCCGGGGGGCCGGAAATGTGTGCGGAAAGTCTGAGGTTTGAGACAGGAAGCCTGCTGAGTTCAGATAACGACACCTGACAAGCGCTCCCGTTTGCTGCTATAAATTACACCTAAAATAACCTCAAACACAACATCTACTGCAGCGGACTACAGCAGAAAAAACGCTCTGACTTATTGTTGCATGTAACCACTAAGAAACAGCAGCAAAGTGTGGGTTTTAATTAAATACGTTTAAAAAGAAGAGCATTTCGTCCCCGTCACGTATTTTGTAATGTTTCGTTTTTTTTTTAAACCCTGACGTTGCTCGATCAAAATCACGCACTAGGATGAAGTATTTTGTAAGATGAGAGAAAAGTCTGCGATTATTTCTTCCTCGCGATGTTTCGTCATCTGTCGAGAAGATTTTTTTCTTCTTCTTCTTTTTCAAAATGTTTCCAGTTCTGCAAATGAGTCTAATAGCCATTTTACTCAAAAGATGATTTCATAATGTTAATATAATAGTGTGGCTTCGTTGTTCAGGTGCAGGACAGTTTCATGTAAAGGAAGAAGCTGCTGCAGGCCGCATGTTGCACATTGTTGCAATGTAGACGAAAATATTTACACGTTAATTTCTTAGAGTTAACTTAAGTAAATTTATCAGAAATACCCAAATAATTTCGCCTTCCATCCCTCTTCTCCAATTATCACATTACACTGTTAATGACATTAAAACGAGCATTTAGCGCGTAAATGGCTCTAAATGAAACGAAGGCCTTTAACTTCTGCCTCTACCCACAAAATGGACGAAAGTGAATCAAAGACAGCGTTAAAAGAATCCGCGCAGGCGAAGGAACAGTGAAGTACCAGTCAGTTGATGGAGACACGTCCTCCGCGTCCTCCGGCTCTTTCTGTGTCCAATTGTCTCCGTGGCGCCCCGGGGACACCTGCCTGCCCGCCCGCCTGTGCTCCGTCCAACCCCTGCTCCCCTCTACCATCTTCACCTGCTGCTCCATGACAGACTAAAGACTTTAACTTCACTCATTCTCTCCCTCCTGCCTGCTGGTGTTTCTTGTTGATTTGCTTTGATCAAATTAGGAGCAATTAAGAATTAAAAAAATTAAAAATCCAGAGCGCGCGCGTTTGGGAGCCCTCCTTCCCGCGCTCATCGGCGACCAATTAGTGTTTTTATGCGAGTGTAAAGATGTAGCGGTTAGTTGTGTTATTATACAGCCGACATACAACCACGAACGGGAAGGAAGAGGAGATTTAGTAGCAGAAGGAAAGAGTGGGGAGCGGAGCGGCGCTGTGGGCGGCCGCGGGGCCCTGAACGCATCTCACCTTTATCGTGCAGTCCATTACAGCAGCCTCGCGCTCTTTGGCATTTAGTCGATTTTGTCACAGCCACAGAAAAGTTGAGCTTCTTAGCTTCTTAGCTCGCTTCAATTCATGTAGCGGCGCATTGACTCTATGGCGCAAACCATTGCAGTTACAATTTTTTTTTTTTGCTCAGAGACCATAACCGGATGGCCTCCCTCTCTCTCTCTCTCTCTCGCTCTCTCTCTCTCTCTCTCTCTCTCTCTCTCTCTCTCTCTCTCTCTCTCTCGCTCTCTCGCTCTCTCTCTGCATCTCTCTGTCTTTCTGCCTCTCTTTCTCTCTCTACCCCCCCCCCCCCCCCCCTCCCTCCAAATTGGGAAGTGAAGTCACTCTTATTGCGCATTATCGCAGAGTCCCTTTCTCATGAAACCATCTCACATTTTTACAGCTCAGAGTGTGAAAATAACCTCCGTGCGTGAGATTCACACTTGTGGACGTCATACGGGTTCGTTTAAATAATTGTTCATATAGTGTGAACAATAAAAGTTAGTTTAATAATTACAAAAAATTTTACCGTTTCCTGCGTGGGTATAGATTCACACCTGTCTGACTGAAAAGTGTGTGTGTGTGTGTGTGTGTGTGTGTGTGTGTGTGTGTGTGTGTGTGTGTGTGTGTGTGTGTGCGTGCGTGCGTGCGTGCGTGTGTGTGTGTGTGTGTGTGTCTGTATGTGTGTGTGTGTGTGTGTGTGTGACTGTGATTAAGGTTGTTCGAATTGTCGAGGTGAGGTCAGAGGAACCCAATCTGAGGGTCGGGGACCACTTGTTGTTCATGTGAATTTATGTGTGAGTTAACACACTGGGTCGGACTTTTGAGAGAGTTACAGATGTGAAAATGACAAACTAAAGGTCTATAAAACTAAAACTACTTCAGTCTTTGGTCACTGTGAATGTGAATGTGAATCCACGGGTGAATTTGTGTAAATCTTTATGGGGAGTTAACAACAAGTTTGATAATTAATCCAGGGGTGGATATTACAGCAATGAGGCCTCCAACAGCTATTAATCTGCATTATTAATTATATTTTCATGTAATAGATCTAAAGCCATTCCTACATTCTAACTCATTTGTGAGAATGGCCTATACTGAACCTTGAACCCTGATGAATATTGCCATGGTGATCACACAAAAATATATATATTTTTAATTTAGACAGTTATTTTATGTGAAATTTGCTTAAAGTTATATCCAGAAATTCTAATGTGAATGTAATAATTTCATAAATGTCCTTCACTTGTACCGTTGTTAGTACCTGTGCCTTCAGCAAAAGGCCCATATGTGTTTATTTCTGCCCCTGCACACACCATGTTTCGGTAAAGTAACCATTAGTTACTGAATACTTCACAAGTACATGTGACGTCATGTCGGTTATAGTACATAGAGCAAATCTCGGGCCGTTGCTGTCCGATTTAATTGTTCAGTTGGACGTAATTGTTTGTCGCGGTCCATAATTTCAGCGCGTAAATTCCTGAGCTGATAGTTGTTCATCACCTCGTGTTGCGGTGTGTAACCTTATCCCCGTTGTGTCCTTGTCTCGGCTCCCAATCACGACTCAGCCGCACGATTTCACCCGGCTCAACTTTTCCAGATGTGTGTGTGTGTGTGTGTGTGTGTGTGTGTGTGTGTGTGTGTGTGTGTGTGTGTGTGTTTGCGTGTGTGTGTGTGTGTGTGTGTGTGTGTGTGTGTGTGTGTGTGAGGTGTTTGTTTACACAGGGCCCTTGGTCCAGCCTTATCAGCTGCAGCCACTCACGCCGTGATTTCAGACGTTCTTCAGCCAGTAGTTGTGTGTTTTTACGGTCCATTGTTTTGTCGAATGCTTTCTAAAGATACGGAGCTTTTCTTTCCCTCTACCTCATTACAAACCGACCGGCAGCGCTCTGATTTCAAAAGGCTGCACTTCATCTCCACCCAAACTCACTTATTCACTCCCTCATAACGCTGAGCTCCATTTAGCTGTCTGTGATTTATTATGAGGGCTCAGACCCAAATTTTATACAAATCTCCAATAACACTCAATGGACCTTAAGATTTTTTATACATTTTTATTATTATTCATATCCTGCACATTTATGCTGTAGACCCAAAACAAACACGATGATATGTAAACAGGAGCATATTTAATATATTCTTATATTATTCTGCAAGTTGCTTTTTAATAACCATTTGTATTATTTCTAGAATTTGTCTATGCCACTTATATAATCTCCGGTAATATTTGTATAATATTCTTGTAATAATATGATGTTATATCTGTGATGGATTGTACCTCTATAACCCTACAGGATGTATTTGTTGTAGCAGTACCATGCAATATAGGAAATCAATTAAATAGATCTTTACCTGAGGGTTGATTGATAAATTCTGAGCCTACCCTTCGAGGATCAAACTCGAACGTTGTTGTTATTTAATTTTCAATAGACTCACTTTCATTCTCTTCACTTCACAATCACTTTGTTGCTCAGTAAATATTCCAGCCATAAAAGTTATGGGAAAATGGGACCTTTCACTCACACGGGACAAATACTGTATGTTGTGCGTGATGTAATACATAATATCAACACATCCATAGTTCGTTCATGTAAAACTCACAGATCACTGGAATTTGTAAATTATAGTCATCGAAGGAATTACGTCACATCCACAAACACAATTATGGCCCTTTGCCACTTTCATGTGACAGGCTGTTTTTTTTTTGTAATAAGTTGGGTCAGTGAGTGATGCTGTTTTATGAATGAACGTTTGGTTGCCTGATCTGAGTGGGGATTGGAGGAGGGTGGATGTCTGGTTGTGTGTGTGTGTGTGTGTGTGTGTGTGTGTGTGTGTTGGGGGTGGGGTGACGTCACGCACTGCTGAACCACCCTTAGCGCCGGTCACGACGCAGAGCGGCTAAGCGCCCCGCCCACCTCCGCCGCTGTATATAATGGGCCCGGGCCGACCGGGGACTGAACACAGCGCGGTGTGTGTCTGAGGGGACAAAGAGATGTACTGGGAAACTCTCATCAAACCTGGAGACAGAAACATAGAGAGCAAAGAGTCCAAAATAAAGGTATGTTCATGCATTGTAGTCTAGTTAGTTTATAAAAAGTTGATTATTTGTCTTAGTATTCACCAATATTCCAGATCCTGAGTACTCCTGATGATTAATCACCTAATATTGTGTTCATGTTATAATTAAATGTTTTAATGTGCAGAAATGTGACTTAATTCCCTCTCTGTTGTCTTGTATTGATTATTGAGGGGAAACAACTTGTATTTCTTACACAGAATAGCTCAGATTTGGATGACACAAAGTTGTAAAATGTAACTTCATGCTCTTTCCCGGCAGATGGAGGTTTGTCAGACGGGATATTACACAGAGGATTTCAGGACTCAGGAGGTGCCAGCTGGATTTGACTTTGCATCTTATGGTGAGTTGACAGATATGAGGCCTTTCTTTTCTTTCCTCCTCTTCAGTTTTGTGAACATTTGCATGGCCCGTTTCCTCTGAACCTGTGCGGCTGAAGGACAGAGGAAATATTTTCACACCCAGTATCATCACATCTGTCAGGGCTCTCTCAGTGAGACCTTGACACCAGGGGGCCCTCGCTCAAACCCAGAGGTGCTGATGGTGTGTGTGTGTTTCCTATGAAGAATGCCTGAATGGGCTGAAAGTGGGAGAGAGACAGGGTGGTCAGGTTAAAGACACTCTCCGGGTTGTGTACTCCCTTTCTGCCTCCCCTAATCCTTTCCTCCAGACTTCCTCCTCCAACAGATTTAGAGCCCCCCCCCATCCCTCCATCACTACTCTGTCACACTCCCTGCACTGGCGTTTCCTCCTCTCTTTCTTCCTCCCCCTCCCTTCCTTGTTTCCTCCAAGCTGCCTCCATCCACTGAGCTGAAAAAAGCTGAAGCGGGCTTGAGTGCCTGCTGCTGATTCAACAGTAAACAAATGGCTTCTTCTTGTGTCAACATCCACCGTAGAGATAAAAACACAAACTATTAACTTCGCCTTGCAAATTCACCTCATCCTTTCAGTTTTGTTGACCTTTTTGCTCAAAACAACCTGTGCATGATTCCCTCTTAAAGGGCCGCACCGTTAATTCTGCATGTTTTTGTGCATCACTGCTGCCTATTTCTAAAGCCTATTTTCAGGTTGATATCCTCCCTTCTAGGCAGCCGCTGGCTTCCAGTCAAACATTTCAATATTGTGAAAATCCGTTGGCAAATACCTCGGCTGGCTTTTACACGGTTCATTATTGGCTGTGCGGTATGAGGCTCCAATATCCATACATAAGAATGTATCCTCAAAATCCTATGATTAACTGTTGCAAAATTATACTGAAGAGTATAAAACGTATTTGTAAGTATCGAGTGCAAATTGATTTTAATACTGAAAATCAATGGAAATGAGAGGCTGCATGAAAATCTGCCTTTAACTTATTAGAAGTGGTTTGTTGTAATGATGAAGGACTCAGGTAGTGTGCTATATAAACGTGTGTACTGCTCCTTTACTTTCCTCCATCATCCTCTCACATACTGACTCCATCTGTTCACACTGTGTTTAACCTCCAGACTACCCTGGTGAAGAACTATCTTTTCTGTTAGACAGTAAAGTACCTGGACAGCAGCAGTACCCGGCAGAAAGTTACACAGAGCTGCCGAAAGCTCCTCACCCTTATGACACCAAAGGTGAAACCTCAAAGCACTTCAAACACACGCTTGTTTTGCGATACGTTGTTGGTGTGTTTGATTTATCTCACAGTCTCCGCCCTTTTTCCTCAGTGAGCACAAGTGATACAGCCCTCTTTAACCTGGACACACACCCAGAATTCAACTGGTGGGCATCATATCCACATGGTGAGGCTCTATGTTTCATTGATTCCACCCACACATACATATAAATTCTCTTTCAACTGATCTTTCAAGTTTATTAACCATTATAACTCCTCCTTACGATTGATGAACCCATTACAAAGTATTATAGACTTATTAGAATTTGTTACCATATGATTTACTAACTTTCTCTTCTTCTTCATGTACAGATGGGCTGACATTAGATCAGTCACAAACAGGGTACCAGGAGTCTCCACAGGCGTACCAGAGCCTCGTGCCCCAGAACAGTCAGTTCAGCCCGGGCATGGAGAGCAGCAACAGCCCCTTCCTGACGGCAAAAGGAGGGACCACATTACAAAGTAAGAGGCCACTATTGGACATAAAAAAATGTATGCGTTCAGTTTAATTTGGCACGTCGGTTTGTAACTCTCTCACACTCTTTGTTCCAAGGTGATACAGATCAGAGCTTTCCGTGTCACTCGGCTGAGCTGTATGACGCTGAAGGACAAAGACAGTCCTCGTCTTTCTGGCCGGACTTCCCCTCGCCCTCCTTCTCTGCCCCCCTGCCACACCCGCCTCCGGCCTCATGCTCATCGAACCCTGGCCCTCAGTCCTCAGACCAATACTGCCCCCGAGTGGCCAAACGCAAGAGCACACACACCCAGAGGCCGGACAGGGAGGGCCAGATGACTGGGATGTCCGCTTATCCAGGTCAGATTTGACCCTCTTATCTCTTCAATAGACATAACTTCGTCTTTTCTCTACACAATCCCATTTTCAATCTCTTATAAAAAAAAGCATTTCTGAAAAAAGAGATCCCAGTTCTTATAAAATAGGTTAAAAAAGAAAGAAATGTTGGGTAGAACTAAAATAGAAATTCTAAATAAACAAATACTCACACACACACACACACACACACACACACACACACACACACACAAGTAACACATTTTGATTTGTATGGAATGCAGAATAACAATATAACTCTTCACACCAACTGCTTCACAAAATTAGCTAATCACGTGTACACGAGTGCTAATAACAAAAACAGAAGCTACTACACCCGTTACTGCATTAAAAAGAAGGATGCGCAGATTTACAATCAGCTTTTGGGCTCTGTGTGTCCAAGCCAGGGGCCCACATCTTAAAACAAATATACTTACTCTTACAGTTAGTTTGTAGCCGGCTTATCTGCAGATACACTTACAGATTGTTAGAGTACCCAAATTAATTTTCTCCTGAATTCATTCATTCATTCAGGATCTGGGCCCATCCAGCTGTGGCAGTTCTTACTGGAGTTGCTTCTGGACTCAGCCTGTCGCAGCTTCATTTCTTGGACAGGAGATGGCTGGGAGTTTAAAATGTCTGATCCTACCGAGGTGAGCTGGAGTTTTCCAACTACACGTCACAAACTTAATACTACAGTACTTAAGTATCTGACTTGACCTCTGTTTTGATCCATCCAACAGGTGGCCAAGCGCTGGGGTCAGTGCAAGAACAAACCCAAGATGAATTATGAGAAGCTGAGCCGCGGCCTGCGCTACTACTACCATAAGAATATCATCCACAAGACGGCGGGCAAGCGCTATGTGTACCGCTTTGTCTGTGACATGCAGGGCATGCTGGGAAAGACGGCACAGGAAGTCCTGGCCAGCGTAAACGTTTTGCCCACAAACACTGAATCGTGGCAGTGTCCTGTGGTATGTGGAGCAACGTCAGAGCACAGCAGCGAAACGTGGGTGTCACAGTAGTCAGACGACGCCAGGACTGTGGGTTGATCAGACCAGAACATGTTTACTAGTGAACTCTGACCTCAAACTCTGGCTGAAATGAGTTAACTCTTGTCAGCTTTTGCAGAGACGATGCAGGAGGAGTTACCATCTCTAGTGTTTCTTTGCAGGGCCAAACAGAAGTCACAGCCATAATTACACCATGGATCCAAGTTAATACAATGAACTTGAGATAAATGGTCAGCTTGAATTCAGTCAGATAATCAGTCTGCTAATAGTGACCAGTAGAAAGGCAGAAGTGCCTGGATTGTACAATATTTAGTGAGAATTATTTTAGTTTGTCAAAAAACTCCCCGAAAACTGCTTACTATTAGAATCCAGTATGATTCAGGTCAAACTGGCAGACTGCCTGGCAGCTCTTTATCAATGACAAAACTAAAAAAAGTCATCTTCCAGACATCTTTTAGGGTGAAATCTCTCTTCAGCCTCATGGATGAATTCATTACTTGGAGTATTTTACGCACTATAAACAAACAGCACATGGTTGGTCAAATGGGGTTGTAAATAATGTTTATGTGATTACATCGCTGGGTTTTGTGCATTCACAATATTTTGAATGCAAGACTCAGGTCTACCTCTGTTGACGATGAAACAAAAATAAAGCAAGGTCACTTCAGGCATGCACTGTGACTGTTTTAGCCGACTGTGATCGTTTCCTGTAAATAAAGTGTACATAACTAAGGATTTGTGTGAAGACTATAATTCTATAGGTCTACGATAATAAGTTGCTATTAAAAGTAAGAGCATCCATAGGAAACATGTTTGAGTAAATTGATCAACATGAATATTTTCAGAAGGTTAGCAGTTTCCTCTGTGTCGTATTTGTGCCTGAGTTTATATATTCAAGCACCACTCCTTGTATTGTCTGAGAAGTTATAAAGACGTTAAGTGCTTTACACCTAAGTCCTTATCTTATGCTGCGTTCACATGCCACTTGTAAATTTCGCCCCTCAGTTTTTAAAGTTGTCCCATGCTAAAATATGTCGAGTCATCGGTTTGTTTCTAATTCTTAATACTGAATCACTCATTTCCATTTGTTTGTAGGATATCATCTTTATCCTGACACTGTGGAAAAGGTGCAGAACAAAGAAATATGCCACAGAACATTCAGGTTTACTTTCAATTTATTTGACAGTAAAGGCAAAGTGCAGCAAACCTGAAATCCTGACTTTTTACATGAAAGACGACTGTCTGAATGGCTCTCATCTCTTTCAGGGCATATGCTGCAAGGGCCTGTAGAGGGAGTAAAGAATATGTCAGAAAATGATTGAATTAATTGAATCCATTAAGATCAAATAAAAGCAAAATTGGGGCAAGTGTCATGGGGTCAACACAGGCTATAGTGACCCAGGTCTCGTCCAGCACTCACACTGAGGCTCTCCTGGCACGCCCCCTGTCATGTCGGACCTGCTCTCTTCAGGTGTGTGGCATGTTGGCACTGCTGGTAGATTGGCCTGGGGGCAGCGGGTGTGGTCCTCCTAGCAGCCACAGGCTTTTTTTGATCACGCTGCAGAATGTATCTGATGGCGCCCTCCATTGGTGAATTAGGGGTGCAGGTTTCCTTCATGCTACGCAGGTATTCTACGTAACTATACAAAAAGGGAAGGGTAGTGTGCAGTGCGTATTTTGCTGCTTGATTTGTTATTCTCTGCAACTCACTCATGCCTTCAAACATACCTGATTCTGGCTCTGTCCGTCGACTCGTACAGACTCTTCAGGGTTTCGGATTTGTATTTACCAAAACCAAGCTTTCCTTCTGGGACTGGGCGGTGGAACCTGACTTCATTTGCAAAGTCAGGGAAGAACATCGAGTAGTCAGTCAAGGCATTCTTAGGAAAAAGACAAGAACTGTTGTTGTTACCAGAGCACCTTCTGTATATTTCCTACTAGTCATTCATATTGAGGGCCATTAAATGACCCAACCATTCACCAAATCAAACATTAAAGCTGGATGAATCTGCAACTCCAAGCTTAGAATCATAAAATCACTCAATGTTTCCATACAGTTTTAATAAGGTTCTTTAAAAAAAGTTAAAAATGTCGTCTCCATAATGAACAGCAGCCACCTGTTTGTCAAATACAGGACCTGAAAAAAGATCACACAACATAGGCTGGTATTCCATGTTGTGGTTAAAGCTGAGTGTTGTGCAGTGTTTGTTGTGTGTTATGCTGGTGAGTATCTGCAGGCAGTGTACCTTGTTGGCCATCTGTGGGTTCTGAGAGTTTTTGTCCACTTGCTCTTCCAGGTGTGAAGCTACTAGCTTGGCTGTGTAACCCACATCATTCTCCAACAGCCATTTGAAGGTTTTCCCCTTATATTTGCCAAACTGAATTGTGAACCAGCTCAGAACCAGCCTGTCGTTTCCACAGTCGCGGCCCTCAGACCGCACACGGGCCCTTGCTTCAGCCTGTACGACTTCTGGTTTTTTTATCTTCCAAGACGGCTGTTTGGTCAACTGGGCAGAGTAATCCTGGGCCTCACCCGAGGGTTCAGTCTCCAACGCCCCTTTTGAGTTCCTACGAAATGTAGGGACGCCCTTCCAGACAAGAGAAACCAAAAAAAGAACATCCAGTAACAGCAAAATAAGATATGGACTTCATTACATTACGATCCTTTGGCAGACGCTTTTATCCAGAGCGACTTAAATTACCACCGTTCGCAGAGGGGGGAGCAATTGAGGGTTCGGTGCCTTGCTCAGGGGCACCTCGGCAGGGGCTCGAACCAGCAACCCTCCAGTTCCCAAGTGGAAGCTCTACCCACTGAGCCACTGCCTCCCTTCATAACGTATCACACCCTAAAGAGGAAATTTGATACAGTGAACTTACATCTGTGCAGATTTTGGTTTCTGATTCTGTAAAGCAGAAAGATAACAGGATGATGAATGACCAAGATGAGGCTGGGGGGCAACATGCACACTGATATTGATCATTTTTATTGAGTTGATCAAAGTTCTATTGGACAGCGTCCGTCCAACTCAGTCCCTGTGAGAGAAGACGTCCCCTGCAGCCACGTTATGAAGCTATTTAATCTTACAATTTGCAACATTACATGGTCATTAGTGGAAATACTCATCACGACTGGCTCTCTGAAGAATAAAGCTGTGTGTGTGTGGCCCTCATTTCATATCAGCTGAGACCTTTACCTCAAATTCTTAGTAAGTTTGATATGTAATTAAAGATAATGATCAATCTTCCATGTGGCAACATTGTGGCTTGTTCATATTAATATGTGCTTAGGTCATCATGTCTTTATCACTTAATCACATCACAGATTACATGACAAGCTGCGGTGCTGGTTCTTTTCAAAACCGTAAAACTGACTTGTGTCTTATAAAAGTCAAGTAGGTGTGAATTTAGATCTGACGTTCATCAAAATATAGTTGCATAAATGGATCAAAAATAATAAACAAATAAACAAATCCAACAACGAACTCACCCAGTCTCTTCGCCTCCTCGTTGCAATTGATCAACCTCAGTGTCTCCAGGGTCACTGTCAGAGCAACAGGCTCCGTGAACGTTAAAACCAGGATGTCTGCGACATCTAGAGCGTCTTTATCAATCACTTGGCTGCGTCTGAACCGCGGCTCGTCTCTGCGATCCCACAGCTGGTGGCAGAAATGTTTAAAGTGGTTTGGACTCAGATTCTCCAACGCTTTCACTACCTCCCGTCTAATGGTTTTCATCATGTACACACTCTGCAGACAACCGCGTGAAAGAACTCGCAGCTCACGGCGCACCAGCAGTTTGCAGCTCCGTCCTCGACGTTCCAATTTCGCGCTCTATTCTGTTCTCGTGAGCGCACACGGGGGCGGGGCAAGCAGTGCGGTGTAACCAGGTTGAAATGTATATTTGTTTTGGTTGGAAATTTCACCGAATCTCTGATTAATATGTCTGGTTACTGTATTATCATGTTTCGGATCCGTTTTGTTTTATTTTAACGCATTCTATTTAAAATGTCCTTACCTGTACTGTTACTTTAAGAGGTATCGGTTTGATGACCACCACTCGTTACGGAGAGGTGGGCTGAGGACTCGCGTCCCGGAGACCGCATGTTGTATTTATTTTATTTTATTTGTACAGGGAGACAATTATCGGCAATAAAGAGACAACCAGCAGCTGTCTGTGGTCCGTTCATTTATTTTCCAACACCAGAACACAACGCAGAGATAACCAGGAGTCACCGATGTGCTGCCTGCTCGGAGAGTACAGCCACACACACTCGTTACACATATCTTAATGTTGTGGAAACTTGCGTAGACCAAACAACCTGAACTTGACCGAAAGGTTCAAGTCCTCGACCAGAGTTCACACGGGCCGTTTCACTGCTTCCTGGGTCTCTTTTCACTGGTGACGTTAGCTCTTCAGCTTTGGACTTTGGTTGCATGCAAGCACATAGAAAATGAATGGCCTTTGACAGTATAAACCACAGAGCCATCTGATAGATCATCTTTCACAACAGACTTTATCAATGAAATATTTCTTGTCATGTACAGGGTGGAAATGTGCCGAAAGTTACTAAACTTGATTTCCAACGCACTTGAATTCAACACAACGTTGGGATACCGGTAACTCAAAAAAAAAAAAAAAAAAAAAAAAAAAAATGTTGCGTTCAGGTAAGCTGGAATTCTAGAGACCCAGATGAGCAATAATGTAATTACTGTAATTACTCGATGTCAGAAATTTTAATCAAACGTGGTTCTTGTAGAGTCCGTCTCAACTTTAATGTTGCTAATAGTTCTTCGATTGAATGATAAATATAAATGTATTACACTGACATTACTATAAGTTTGACTTTTTCCGACGACACACGAAGGCCCCTGGCGTTTCCTGCAAGAGACGCCCAAGTTTCGGTATGCAGTCTACGCGCGCCTGGGACAAACCAGTACGGCTAATAAACTCCTGTCTGTCTTTGAGGAGAAATGGCACCTAAAACCAAAAGAATGGCTATTTCATCTATGCTGGAGAACCTTAGCGCCAAAGACTTTAGAAGTTTTGGTGTCCAGCTTCGGAACCGCAAAGAAGAGCCGCGGGTCCCCCGTAACAAAGTGGAGGGAAAAGACTACTTAGATATTACAGACGTGCTGGTTTCCACCTTCACGGAGGACGGAGCCGTGAGAGAGGCGGAGAGGATCCTGAGGGAGCTTTGCCTCAACGATGAAGCTAACGATCTGGGTGAGATGAAGATCGAGTGCTTTGGTGTTTCGGGAGACGGAACACCAGGCTGCAGAAACCACATCGAAACAGAAAGTCTCTTTGGACAAAACAGCAACATACAAATCTGCCTGTATTTGCAGCGGTAAATAGAAAAAAGGGACCAAAAATAGGTTTCAAAGAAGCGAAATGTAAAGTTGAACTCATGTGTACAGTTGAACTTTCACCCGCCCGTTTTTGCTTTCCATTTTTCCACAGATTGATTACGTAACCCTGTTGTGCCGAGGTGGTTCGACAAGTCCTTGCACGTTAAAGGCTACAACCAGTAGATAGGAATTCTAACATTGAAGATGTCAGTTACACGTTTATAATTGTAGTTGTTTAATCATGAATAGTTTAAAGCTACAGTACTGTGATTACACACATTAATAGCTCGTCCAAGTTTTGCAAGCAGTGAAGAACAATTAATTGAATAATACAAGAATAAGGAAATGCCAGAATCACTGAATCCTACAATACTAAGCTACACAGTCTCACATCCAGTTTAAACAAATGAATAATAATCATTTACATTTTCATTTTCCTATGTTTCCTTGTATTATTCCAGTTAAAGAAACGGGTGGACAGTCCTCTGCACCAGGCTCCAGTGACGGTGAGCGATTTAAAGGAAACCTTTTCATTTATTCTTACTTATTTAACTGAGAACAGACCAGACCAGAACAGAATCTTAAAGGGAGGCTCCACCAATGTTACTCTCTTCATGTCATTTGGTCTGATCACTTTTCAGCATGTAAAAACAACTTTATACTGGATTTGCTGGCTGTGGAGGAGAATTATGAAGATGTGCAAGTTTGACAACTAAAGCCTCTGCTGGAGTCTCTTAAGGTGTTAGAGGTCAACTTCTTGAAGTGGCTTGGGTTTTCAAAAGTCTAACAGGAAGTAACCCTGTGGTGATAGAGGCCAGTTTAGGTTTGCATAATCACTTACTAGACAGTGCAGAACCCAATTTCACATGTTCAAAGGTGTGATTCTCCCCGTAGAACAGAAAGAGCAGATTAAAAAAAGAAAAATCAGTAAGTCAAGAAAAATTTAATTTCAGTGATGTCACCCTGATGACTAAAGAGAGCAATCATTTTGTCATTGCTAAACAGAATGATCAGTAAATGTATTACACAATTGTAATCCCCCCTCCTCTTTCCTTGTCTTCATCGTCTTACAGCTGGAGGATCCTCATCTGGAGCAGCTGGAGGATCCTCATGTGGAGCAGCTGGAGGATCCTCATCTGGAGCAGCTGGAGGATCCTCATGTGGAGCAGCTGGAGGATCCTCATCTGGAGCAGCTGGTCCTCCTCCCACTGTACAAGAAGGTAGGTGCACTTATTCACTATACAGGCTTATTAATGCCTCTCAGAGTGACATGTGGGCCTGTTAGTCCTGGGGGTTTGGTTATCTGGTTGTTCTGGGGTTTTTGAAACACATAATACAAAATACTGACCACAGTGTGGAATCAACAAATAGAGTTACAAAGACAGAAGTTATTGCTGTGTTTGTTTTCTTGTATTTGTTTACACTGGATTGCAAACTTTGACTGTAGCCTCATAATTCATAAACATCACATTTCTGTCCATCTTTCCTTAGTGGAGGACTTTCTGAAGAACAATGAAGAAGATCTGATTCAGGGAGTGACTAAAATAAATGTCAAACAGATTTTGGACTCCCTGAAAACGAAGACGGTTATCGATCAAGAATGTTATGATGCAATCTTCAAAATCAGGACGTCTCAGGATCAAATGAGGGAGATCTTCACTGTGATAAAAACTCAGAAGGGCAAAAATGAATTCTATGGGATTCTTGGGAAAAAGGAGCCAGTGCTTATGGATGAGCTCAAGAAAAAGATGTAACTGTCATGGTTGAATCCATTTTTGGGATCAAATATCCACAGATCACCTTGAGACCAAAGTTCCACAGTAAAACTGAAAAATTATGAATAGTTTTTCTAGAGGGGGGCGTTTTTTAAAAAATGATCTTGACTTTTTGAACATGGTCACATAAAATCAGACGACCATGAATGAATAAAGACACATCTATTCTTCCTGTTGAAGCCAAAAATTCAACATTTATTTTGCCTTATTTGCATAATGTGTAATTGAAATCGAATCTAATGCTGGTGTTCACCTTGTGTTGGTTTAAAATTAATGTCATTTCTGAATGTGAATGTAAAGTTATCCATCCTATTTCTAATCTTGTCTCGTCATAGGAGATTGTTTATCTGTGCTCTATTAGCTGTCCTGCGATAGGAGAGGGGTTTTCGTTTTTACAGATAGCTGATGGGACCCCATTTTTGAGCTTCTTGTGGAATAAATTGCTGTTTTGAATCTTCCATATCCCTGAGTTGTGTGCTTGCAATATTACAGAATGTGGACTTCATACTTTGAAGTCAATTCTGCATGTCTGATATTTCAAACATCGTTATAGCCTAATACACTGTGTAAATATTAGGACAACAAACTAGCGTGTTCAGATTTCACCTCACAAGCTCTCCTGGTAAGTCAAATACATATATCTATTTGATCTATTTAATCAGACCAGCATCTGATTAAATAGATAAATGAATAGTGTGATTTTATTGTGTAAGTTAGGTTTCATCAGTTGCATTGTGGGTAGCCTGCGGCAGAAACAATGTCTCCTGCTGCAGGTGAGCGGGGTAGAAATACGGTCGCAATAAACGTCATTAAGTCTTATTTTCGTTGTATTGCATGTGTTATATTTATCATATTGTTAAATATGATACACGTTTTACATTGTTTTGTAGCTTTTATTTGGTTTTGTATTTCCGTTATATATATCTATATATCTGGAGAGAAGGGAAAAGATGCACAGTTGTAGTCCATTTTTCAAGAAAGATGGAGTCTGGCCCGCGTCTTTGTCCCAGTTTTTTTTATTTTGGCCCACTGTGTATTGAGTTTGACACCCCTGACATAAGGGGTAACAAATATTAGGAACACAGAGAAACAAACTATATTCATTTCAACAGCCACACACAATACAAGCACAATACTGACCACAGTGTGGGATCAACAAATAGAGTTACAAAGACAGAAGTTATTGCTGTGCTCTTGTATTTGTTGACACTGGATTGTAAAGTTTGACTGTCACCTCATAATTCATAAACATCACATTTCTGTCCATCTCTCCTCAGTGGAGGACTTTCTGAAGAACAATGAAGCAGATCTGATCCAGAAAGTGACTGAAATAAAGGACAAACTGATTTTGGACTCCCTGAAAACCAAGAAGGTCATCGATCAAGAATGTAATGATACAATCCAAAAGATTGGTAGCTTAGGATCAAATGAGGGAGATCTTCAGAGTGATAAACACTCAGCAGGGCAAAACGTTCCTGTCGACTTCCTGCCTTCTGACTTGAGGATTCTTTAGGATTGTTTGGTTGCAGAGAGGAGACAGAGACTCGGGGTTTACATTTTAATATCCAGTACGGTGACGGAAGGTGACGTCGTCGGGACGCCGAATAATCAGCAGCAACAATCAGTAACGTTTGCTTTGGTTTTTACAGACGCAGCCAAGAGATGGATCAAAACGTTTCAACGCTCACGGAGCCTGGTGCTCCGAAAAGGACTAGTAAGAGGAAGAGACTGGGTGAGTTCAACACTGAAGCTATCCACGGAAGTGCAGCCAAATGACGTCCTGCTATGATGTGGTCGAAAACACAGCAAATAAGGTGTGAAAACACAGGTTGGATCCTTGTTACAACATTTGTACATGTTGGACAGGCTGAGTCCTGAAGGACAGAGATGTCCCCCTCTGTTGGTGGCACAGGAGAGCTACAGGGAGGCTGGACGGCGTGGCATTACATTACGATCATTTGGCAGACGCTTTTATCCAAAGCGACTTACATTACATTACCACCCTTCGCAGAGGGGCGAGCAATTGAGGGTTCGGTGCCTTGCCCAGGGGCGCCCCGGCAGGGGCTCCAACCGGCAACCCTCCGGTTCCCAAGCGGAAGCTCTACCCACTGAGCCACTGCCTCCCTATCAGGGTGTAATCGCCAGGACAGCATAAAGGTGGACGGCAGAAAGGGGTCTCCACGCTCCAAGGACCGAGGCCAGGTAAAAGGACACGAGGCTGGCAGGAGTGAATCGAGGCCAGAGTTGTGGATGGAACGGACGGTGGTAGAAACTCCTGTTACTTTTGGTTGACACATTTCAGGTTTATGAAGAAACCTTGTTGAACATTCGGAGGAACGAGTGGGCGAATTAAAAGCACCTTGTTTGGCTGAAAACCTTTGTTACTTGTATTTGTGGACACCCGAGCACAGATCTAATCTACGACATCTTAATAGTGGGGCGAGTTTTGACATGCCTGCCGTTACATTTCAAAATGGCCACCACGGACGCCATGTTGAATACTTGTTGAAAACCACACCCAAGTTATACAAAATATCACTCCAGTCACCAATTTTACTGTTCTGTTCTCTCTTGAAGGACCTGTTACCTTCACGGCCAAACTGAACACCTCTGACAGCTACCCAACTCTCTCTGGAGTGCTGAGGTTTCAAACCGTGCTGGTGAATGAGGGAGAAGGCTACAGTCCTGACACAGGCCTCTTCTCCTGCCCTGTGGACGGCCTCTATTACTTCACCGTGCATGTGTCTGTGTACGGGTGTGGTCAGTGTGCCATATTCAAGAACGGCCAGAAAGTGGTCCGTCTTTATCACACCAACCTGCCTGAAAGACGCAGCCAAGTGGCCAGTATCAGCAGTGTGATCAAACTGGCTGAGAGAGATGAGGTCTGGGTTAACGTCCTGCCAGAAATGACATCTTTGCAACTGAAGATAAAGATACAGTCTTCAGCGGGATGCATTTGGGCTGATGATGTCACTGTCAAATTTGTCAATAAAGGTTTTGATTGCCTTTATGCCAACCAACAACACGAGCAGTGGAATGTTGATTGGATACGAATGAAGTTCATTCAAAATGTAATTGAATGATACTTTGTAATTTGCATGAATAAATGCAATTGTAACGGGTGGGTCTGGCCCGCTGTACTCTCTGACCAGGCCGGCTGCACATCCGTCACTCCTGGTTATCTCTGCGTTGTGTTCTTGTGTGCTTTTGTCAGATTGGAGCTGCGCTGTTATGGATTCACCTAGCTTCTTAGCTAACTGTGAAATGAGTCAACCTAAATCTGAAGTCTGCTTGACTTGGCTTGGTATGGCACAATCTACATAACGAATCCAGGTAAGCTGTGGACTGCCAAATGCTGTGACTATTGGCCCTGGTCTTCTGGTTACAACGGGTTGGTTGATTGACCCCCTCCCCACACCAAACGGGTACCCAAAAGGAACACGGTCATCACCCTCACCTTCGCTCACACAGATATTTTTTTTGAGGAAAAACAATATCATAACATGGATGAAGAACAGTGCTGGTAACAGAGTAAGATAACTACATCAATCAATTAACAGCATAAAAAAACCATGTCACACTAATTTGACTCTTCCATGTTTCTTTGGTATAACTCAGTTTAGTCCATGAAAACAAAAGGGAAACGCTCCACTCAGATATCCGGCACAGTCCCAAAAAATACCTGAGTACCATGAAAGTTGAGTGACAGCAGCCTTCCTCTGCGAACGAGCTGGCGTCGATCTTCAGACCAATCCTGTTAAGGTCACGGCACCATTGGAACGGGTGTGTCTGGCTCGCTGTCCTCTCTGACCAGGCCTGCGGCACATCTGTCACTCCTGGTGATCTCTACGTCGTGTTCTTGTGTTGGATGAACATACCGCACCGCAGACAGCTGCTGGTTGTTTCTTTATTACGAAGATTGTCTCCTGTACAAGTGAAATAAAATATAACATAACCCAGACACGAGTCAACAGCCCTCCTCTCCGTAACGCGTGGCGCGAACTCAGAGTGGTGCAGGCCTGCACTTGTTGCGTGCATCCAAGTCAAGCCACAAAATAAAATGTATAAATGCGCAATGAACTCGACCGCACACCAACTACTTAATGCAGAACACGACCAGCATTTATTATAAAATCAATGAAAGAATTGAACACATACCTGTACAAATGAAATAAAATACAACATGCGGTCTCCCGGACACGATCCTCAACGGCCTCCTCTCCGTAAGGTGTAGTGGAGCGTTCCTCTGGATCTGGCGGCTGAGCAGGTTTTAAACCACAGGCAGAGGGAGCATGAGAGGGCTGCAGCTTCAGAGTGGAAAGTTGGTGGAAAGGGACATGGTCAGCGCAGCCAGAAGATCAAGCTCACTCAGGCAGTGGAAAGGCTGGTGGAAGACCTGATCCAGGAGTCGCAAAAGTGTCACAATCATCAGACCTGGTGGAAAAATCAAAAAAAAGATATGTTGCTAATATACACTCCAGTCATATCTGCTCAGTTCATCCACTAGAGCACATCTTATACTTACATACATCACACACACATTCACTCTAGTCCAGTGGTTGGACAACCATGGGCTGCATTAAGTGCTTCAGATTTCACCTGGTTTCACTTGTGTTAAACACAACTTAATAAGCTTTTACCCAGTAAATATTTTAGTAAATATAGTACAAACCTGACAGTATTATACACAAGACACCAACATTGTATACAGACTGGAGACAACATACTGTGCAATGCTTACAGGCCACTGAAACGTTTTAACCCAAGTGAGATTATTTAACTTTAAACTAGATTTACATGTCAATTAATAACTAAAAAATATGCTACTGTCCTAAGTCATTGCTTTAGAAACACATTTGAACTATTTATACATCATATTACGATATTCCAGTGTACAGGAGCCGTGTCAGTAAACGTTGAGATTAACAAAATGGACGCCGTCCCGCGAAAACCCAAACAAATTAGACTCACTTTACTTCGGTTCAGAAGCCGACCGCTGTTGCAACGTTAAATACATTTAACTGACAGTCCCATTACTAAGGTTTAATTTTGTACAGTTGTTTTTAAATGATAAACAACATTTTCACCAACCCGTGTTCAGCACGTGACCAGGAGAACCAGGAGTCAGTCCGTTTCTCTCTCACAGATTTCTTCTACAGAACCCGCGGGTCTGAGTGCTTTCGCATTGATTCCCCCCCGAGCAACCGGAACGAATTCAAATGTTCCGCCCCAGTAAACACATTTCCCTCAAATAATAAAGTTACAATTAATACAGATGTAAGAACTTTAAGATAAAAAGATCAAGTTTTCTATTCCGAATAAAATACATGTATACAACAATCTTTTTGTTGTTGTTGATACCATGTCATGTGAGCGCGTTGAAGTCTGTAATTTGTGGTTTTCTTTTGTATTTATAAGATGTTGCTACTATTCTTGTTGCAGATTTTACACAACGACACAAGGGGTTGCGAATATTAGAAACACAGAGAAACAAACACAGCGTCATCATGAAATGCATTTTTGGCCCAGTTGTGAAAAGAGGAGAAGAAAGTATCATCTGATCAACATCTGATAGATCGTCTTTCAGAACAGACGTTATCAATGAAATATTTCTTGTCATGTACAGGATGGAAATGTACCGAAAGTTACTGCGCTTGATTTCAAACGCACTTGAACTCAACACAACGTTGGGACACCGGACGCTCAAAATCCCCAAAGGCCCCTGGCCAGTGTTGCCAGATCTCTCGATAGAAACAAGCAACCAGCTATAAAAAAAAAAAAAGCCCAACAGGTGACCTACCACAATGTGTAAACAAGAGGTCTCTTGAAATAGTACAAATATAAAGTAGAAAGTTGTCAGTAGTCAGTAGAAAATGAACAGGAAACACAGGCAACATAAAAACTGAATAACTTAATTTTTAAACTTTGATAAAAATATAATACATATGCATTGTGTATTGTGCATAAATAAAAACAAATTGACAATTAACAGTGAACATTAAAACTTTGAATAACTTAATTTTTAAACTTTGATTTAAAGAAAATATATATGCCTACTGAATAAGTAACAGAAAATTAACATGAATTACAGTCAATATAAAAGCTGAAAAATGTGAGCTTTTAAATTCTGAACCAAACAAGCAACGTGTAAAACGGAAAGTAAATAAAACAACAGGCAGATCCAATGATGAATTCACCAAGATGATCCACAGCACTGATTGGTGTGTGGCAGGCTACGTAAGTGGCTGTTTTAACTCTTCTGCTTGATTCGTCTCATTTGGTTTTGAAGATGTGAAACCAACGTCTGTGAGCCTTATGGAAGAGAAAGGGGCAGCGTTTTTTTTTGTGTTTTTCTGTACCTGCATGCTGAATTAAATCCGCATGGTGAGCACGTATCTCGCATTTACAGGAACGGCAGAATGCCTTAGTGTTGTCTCCCACCTGAGCTCGTATCCACTCTTTTAGTCCACTCTCTTTCTCCCACTCTTTACTTGTGTCTCTTGTTTAGAGATGGGATTTTTGGCTCTTTGGAGGGAGCCGTTCATTTGGGATCCGTTCACTTCAAAGAGCCGTTCAAAAAACTGGCTCATTTGGCTCTTTTCTATATATTCACTTTTTAAGAAGCCAGTCTGGGGTTAATTCCTATTATCCTGTAAATAAGAAAGAAGGGAGGAATGATGGGCTGAGATTTGGATCAGAATAATTTCTAACTTAGATTTCCCACAAATATTTGAATTTGAATTATTCTATAGTATAGATTATAGCTTCATTTGACATGTGTGGACAAGATTTTTTAAGTCTGATTGACAGTGAGATGACAATTTTCTCATTGTATAAAGTGTGTGTACGCGCGTAAACCTACTTTGACTTATTTTACTTATCCAACACCTTAATACTTACAAATACATACAAAAAGCCCAAAGCAAGCTTCAAAGAAGTTGCAAAAGCTTTAAGTGCAAAAAATTCAAGAACATTACAATACAGATTTCAAGAATAATACAAAAAACCCTCAATACAAACAATATTATATAACACAGGCTTATAATAAAGGTGCACATTTTAAAGAAAACAATAACTAATATAAATGACAAAATATTTGCATACAAAACTCTAAAACAATACTTCAAGTGTTATCAAAACATATAAAACTGCAATAAATTGAGAAAAAATTTGCATACACGCTACTGGAAATACTGGTACAAACTGTACAATAGACTAAAAGCATAACCATAACTCAAATAACAACATCAACTGTAGACAAAATAAAAAATAAATAAAATAAATAATAAAGCAGCAATAATAAACCATGCTTAACGGCCTCTCTTTCTTGTCCCTTGGCAAATTTGCATTGAGGAAGGTAAGTGCCCTTACTTTTTCGGGCTTGAGGCGACTTCTCCTCTCTGTAATTATTTGTCCTGTTTTAGAGAAAATTCTCTCGGATGGAACTGATGTAGCCACGACACTAAGCTTCTTAGCCATGAGTTGGCTAAGCCAAGCGTGGACAGTGGAGTGAGGAGCTTTTGTAAGCATCTGTCTGCTAGAGGCGTGATCGCAAACAGATGATCGCAGGGAGAGAGAAAAAAAATGAACGAAAAAAAGAACGGCTCCCAACCAATCGCGACCTGGCTCTCATCGTTCATGTTAATGAGCCGTCCAAAAGAACTGGATCGTTCGCGAACGTCACATCTCTACTCTCGTTGTCATAGACCGTGGTGGAGTCGAGAGCTGGGAGAGGCGGGGATCATGCAGGCAGCAAAACAAGCCCAAATAAGCGACTACAGTTTAGAAAACAAGCCCAAAAACCCGCAACCCGCGACTGACGAGATTTGCAAGCGACTTTACAACAAAAAACAAGCCCAAAGTCGCTTATAATACGCGGACTTGGCAACACTGCCCCTGGCATTTCCTGCAGGTGACGCCCAAGTTTGAAGTCTGCGCGCGCCTGGTACAAACCAAACTCCTTTTTTGTCCTTGAGGAGAAATGGCAGATAAAAGCAAAAGAAAGGCTATTTCATTTATGCTGGAGAACCTGGACGCCAAAGACTTAAAATGTTTCTATGTCCAGCTTCGGAACCGCAAAGAAGAGCCGCGGGTCCCCCGTAACAAAGTGGAGGGAAAAGACTACTTAGATATTACAGACGTGCTGGTTTCCACCTTCACGGAGGACGGAGCCGTGAGAGAGGCGGAGAGGATCCTGAGGAAGCTTTGCCTCAACGATGAAGCTGACGATCTGGGTGAGATGAAGATCGAGTGCTTTGGTGTTTCGGGAGACGGAACACCAGGCTGCAGAAACCAAATCGAAACAGAAAGTCTTCTGGACAAAACAGCAACATACAAATCTGCCTGTATTTGTAGCGGTAAACAGAAAAAAGGGACCAAAAATAGGTTTCAAAGAAGCGAAATGTAAAGTTGAACTCATGTGTACAGTTGAACTTTCACCCGCCCGTTTTTGCTTTCCATTTTTCCACAGATTGATTACGTAACCCTGTTGTGCCGAGTTGGTTCGACAAGTCCTTGCACGTTAAAGGCTACAACCAGTAGATAGGAATTCTAACATTGAAGATGTCAGTTACACGTTTATAATTGTAGTTATTCAATCATGAATAGTTAAAAATTAATAGTTATTAAAAGCTACAGTTCTTCATTTCCGTGGACTGTGATTACACACATTAATAGCTCGTCCAAGTTTTGCAAGCAGTGAAGAACAATTAATTGAATAATACAAGAATAAGGAAATGTCAGAATCACTGAATCCTACAATACTAAACTACACAGTGTCTCACATCCAGTTTAAACAAATGAATAATAATCATTTACATTTTCATTTTCCTATGTTTCCTTGTATTATTCCAGTTAAAGAAACGGGTGGACAGTCCTCTGCACCAGGCTCCAGTGACGGTGAGCGATTTAAAGGAAACCTTTTCATTTATTCTTACTTATTTAACTGAGAACAGACCAGACCAGAACAGAATCTTAAAGGGAGGCTCCACCAATGTTACTCTCTTCATGTCATTTGGTCTGATCACTTTTCAGCATGTAAAAACAACTTTATACTGGATTTTGCTGGCTGTAGAGGAGAATTAGAAGATGTGCAAGTTTGACAACTAAAGCCTCTGCTGGAGTCTCTTAAGGTGTTAGAGGTCAACTTCTTGAAGTGGCTATAGTTTTCAAAAGTGTAACAGGAAGTAACCCTGTGGTGATAGAGGCCAGGGCAGTGCTAAACCCAATCTCACATGTTAAAATGGTCGTTTCTCGTGTTAGAATCGACAAGCCAGCAAGTGAAGAACATTTAAAGAGTGAGTAAGAGTTTAAAAATGAGTTTGTCAAAAAAAAACATAATTTTAGTGACGTCACCCTGATGATTAAAGAAAGCAATCATTTTGTCAATGCTAAACCGAATGATCAGTAAATGAATTATGCCATTGTAATCCCGCCTCCTCTCTCCTTGTCTTACAGCTGTAGGATCCTCATGTGGAGCAGCCGGATCTCTTTTCCCTGTAGGTTGTAGGTGCACTTACTCACTATTCAGGCTTATAATGCCTCTTAAAGTGACGAGAGGTTGAAGCTGAAATGGGCAGTTTGATATAGAACAAAATGAATAAACACCAAGCTCGAGATTGGAGGCAAAGTTAGAGACAAAGTTTATCAGCAATAAGACAGTCAGAGGATAGTTGTTAAAAAGGTGTAAAGCTAATGTAGCTAACTGACTGCTCCAGAAATAACAATGTTCAAACATGGAAGGCTGCAGGCCGACTGCAGGGGCTTTGTACCTTCACACAGGGACGACCGTTTCACTGTCAGGCGTGATCCAGGTGTCAACACATGCACACACACGGCACACACACTGCCTGATTCAGTGCACTGTGACCCTGAGTGCTCCACACTCGATAACAATACAAAAGGAGAATGTCTGCATACCAACATCAGTCGGCTCATAGGAAACCTTCCATAGTAGAAAACACAGTTTAAGCTGGAGGCAGCAGGAAGGACAGTAACACACCTGTTCAGACAGTCAATGATTTAAAGGCAAACATGAAGTAGCTGTGGGACGGGGCGTCTGAACTACAGCTACACAACAGAACTACAGTGGCTGAACTGTTCAGTTGAAAGAAATTGGAGATGGATTTCTTCTGGTTACACTCACATGATTAATATTCTGACAACAATGAAATGAATGAGAGTGGAGGAATTACTTACATACATGCTCTCTGAACATTTGATTTATATTAACCAGGAAGAAGCAGGGAGGACCAGAGAGAAGCTTAGGAGAACACTCAGGTGTTTTAGTGAAGAGGAGCTCAAAACATTCAACTGGTTCCTGATTGGAGGATTTGAACACAAGAAACGATTCCTACATTTACGATGGAGCACAGATGAAGAGGACACAGTGGTTCAGATGATGAGGACCTTCGGCCCCCAGAGTGTGAACGTGGCAGAGGAAATTCTGATAAAAATGAAAAGGCATGATCTGGTGCAGATGTTGTCAGACACCAGCTCAGGATCTAAAGATGAGTCTGGAGGAACAACATCTGTTCAAGGTAATAACTGCATTACTGTATTTATAATGATATATTACCAAAGGTTTCATATGTAGTGTGAGTGATTGTGATCTGGGTTTGAAATCATGCTGATGCCAAAACATCAAGCTAAACTGTCCTGTAGTCCTGAGGGGTATGAAGGGGGTTTGTGCTTTAAATCTGAGTTATTGGGACTACGGATATGATTTGACTTCAAACGTGGCTTGTCGCCATGGCAATTTTTCCCTCCACTCCAATCCTGGTCGGAGCAGGGGCCTGTATTCAGAAGGAAGCTCAACTGACCTCGGCCTTGTTTGTGTAAGCTGGGTTTACAAAATTGAAACCCTATAATCAGACTCAGTCAGTATCGCGCAGCCACCAATCAGCAAGATCTGTTAATGCAGAGATGTGCTCGCTCCCATGAAAGAGGGCGTGTGTGCAAAGACGAGCCAATGGGAACAGGATGGAACAGTCACATGCAGATACGTAATCACGTCTGAGGACCTGGTGTGTGTGTAACGCCTACTGTTTATTATTCTGTGTAAAGTGTACATTCATGTCAAATTCACTTTCAATACATCTGGATTTGATTTGACTTTATGTCATTAGTGTATCTTGTTGATCAATTATTACCTGTGATCAATACTTTAGACCAGTGGTTCCCAAAATGGGGGGGGGGGTGTGGGGGGGAAGACTTTCTTATCTACAAAAGGGGGGCCCTGCAGAACAAGTTGGGCAACCACTGCCTTATACTAAGCACTGTTGTCATAACTTTTGTTTTAGTTGCAATACTAGCAGCATGAAACGCAGGAAGAAGCGAACGTAAATGTCTGCCTCCTGTTGAGAATCTGTAGTGTTGGTAATGAACATCCTTGGGGAAATGAAGTGGGCTGATGTGTGTTCCCTCTTGTTCTTATAGATCTTGTTTGATTTTATTTTGTCTTCATCCTTGATTTCCTGCTAGTTTCTCTGTCTGCCTGAACATTTGGACTTTGCCTTTTTGGATTCCTGCCATTATGCTGAGCTTTGTTTTGGAACTGTTGTTTAAATGCACACTGCTCCATATCCTTACTGCCTGTGTTTGAGTCCTCACCCTGTACCTATGTTCCAGTGACAGACAGACAGCATGACATCAGACTAATCTGGTTCTTTCTTTCCTTTCTCCTCAGGGAAACAGTCTACGGTGGAATTCCCATCTGCAGACAAAGTGAGCAATGTGATTTTATACATTACAATTTTCAAATCAAATGTGTTTGTGGCTCACCAAAACATGGCGTCAGAGAGCTTTCTTTAATACGAGCGAGCTACTTACAGCTAAGAGCGCAGTGTGAAAATAAACCAAGTGTGCTGAGAATAAATGAGGGCGTAAAAACAGGAACGTGGAGTTCAAAACTATGTTCAAGCAGATAAAACATCTACCACACATGCAGAGAGGAGAATGCACTCATACTTGTCAGTAGCACTCTGGTATTATGATACGTTCTGACGCCATGCTGAAGGGATGAGGTCATGGCACGTACTGAACTACGGCACCCAAAGAAAGAACTCAACATGAGCTTTAAATCACCTTAACTAAAGACCTGAAGGTTTCCAACACACAGGTTAGAGACGAGAGGTTCAAGCTGATTTGTTTTTAGAACAAAATGTAAAACACCAAGCTGGAGATTGGAGGCAAAGTTTATCAGTAATAAGACAGTCAGAGGATAGTTGTTAAAAAGGTGTAAAGCTAATGTAGCTAACTGACTGCTCCAGAAATAACAATGTTCAAACATGGAAGGCTGCAGGCCGACTGCAGGGGCTTTGTACCTTCACACAGGGACGACCGTTTCACTGTCAGGCGTGATCCAGGTGTCAACACATGCACACACACGGCACACACACTGCCTGATTCAGTGCACTGTGACCCTGAGTGCTCCACACTCGATAACAACACAAAAGGAGAATGTCTGCATACCAACATCAGTCGGCTCATAGGAAACCTTCCATAGTAGAAAACACAGTTTAAGCTGGAGGCAGCAGGAAGGACAGTAACACACCTGTTCAGACAGTCAATGATTTAAAGGCAAACATGAAGTAGCTGTGGGACGGGGCGTCTGAACTACAGCTACACAACAGAACTACAATGGCTGAACTGTTCAGTTGAAAGAAATTGGAGATTGATTTCTTCTGATTACACTCACATGATTAATATTCTGACAACAATGAAATGAATGAGAGTGGAGGAATTACTTACATACATGCTCTCTGAACATTTGATTTATATTTACCAGGAAGAAGCAAGGAGGACCAGAGAGAAGCTTAGGAGAACACTCAGGTGTTTAAGTACAGAGGAGCTCAATGCATTCAACTGGTTCCAGATTGGAGGATTAAAACACCCAAGACGAATCCAACGGAGCAGAGATGTAGAGGACACAGTGGCTGAGATGATGAGGACCTTCGGCCCACAGAGTGTGAACGTGGCAGAGGAAATTCTGATAAAAATGAAAAGGCATGATCTGGTGCAGATGTTGTCAGACACCAGCTCAGGATCTAAAGATGAGTCTGGAGGAACAACATCTGTTCAAGGTAATAACTGCATTACTGTATTTATAATGATATATTACCAAAGGTTTCATATGTAGTGTGAGTGATTGTGATCTGGGTTTGAAATCATGCTGATGCCAAAACATCAAGCTAAACTGTCCTGTAGTCCTGAGGGGTATGAAGGGAGTTTGTGCTTTAAATCTGAGTTATTGGGACTACGGATGTGATTTGACTTCAAAAGTGGGTTTGTCGCCATGGCAATTTTCCCTCCACTCCAATCCTGGTCGGAGCAGGGGCCTGTATTCAGAAGGAAGCTCAACTGACCTCGGCCTTGTTTGTATAAGCTGGGTTTACAAAATTGAAACCCTATAATCAGACTCAGTCAGTATCGCGCAGCCACCAATCAGCAAGATCTGTTAATGCAGAGATGTGCTCGCTCCCATGAAAGAGGGCGTGTGTGCAAAGACGAGCCAATGGGAACAGGATGGAACAGTCACATGCAGATACGTAATCACGTCTGAGGAGCTGGTGTGTGTGTAACGCCTACTGTTTATTATTCTGTGTAAAGTGTACTGAGACATTCATGTCAAATGCACTTTCAATACATCTGGATTTGATCCAACTTTATGTCATTAGTGTATCTTGTTGATCAATTATTACCTGTGATCAATACTTTAGACCAGTGGTTCCCAAAATGGGGGGGGTGCGGGGGGAAGACTTTCTTATCTACAAAAGGGGGGCCCTGCAGAACAAGTTGGGCAACCACTGCCTTATACTAAGCACTGTTGTCATAACTTTTGTTTTAGTTGCAATACTAGCAGCATGAAACGCAGGAAGAAGCGAACGTAAATGTCTGCCTCCTGTTGAGAATCTGTAGTGTTGGTAATGAACATCCTTGGGGAAATGAAGTGGGCTGATGTGTGTTCCCTCTTGTTCTTATAGATCTTGTTTGCTTTTATTTTGTCTACATCCTTGATTTCCTGCTAGTTTCTCTGTCTGCCTGAACATTTGGACTTTGCCTTTTTGGATTCCTGCCATTATGCTGAGCTTTGTTTTGGAACTGTTGTTTAAATGCACACTGCTCCATATCCTTACTGCCTGTGTTTGAGTCCTCACCCTGTACCTATGTTCCAGTGACAGACAGACAGCATGACATCAGACTAATCTGGTTCTTGCTTTCCTTTCTCCTCAGGGAAACAGTCTACGGTGGAATTCCCATCTGCAGACAAAGTGAGCAATGTGATTTTATACATTACAATTTTCAAATCAAATGTGTTTGTGGCTCACCAAAACATGGCGTCAGAGAGCTTTCTTTAATACGAGCGAGCTACTAACAGCTAAGAGCGCAGTGTGAAAATAAACCAAGTGTGCTGAGAATAAATGAGGGCGTAAAAACAGGAACGTGGAGTTCAAAACTATGTTCAAGCAGATAAAACATCTACCACACATGCAGAGAGGAGAATGCACTCATACTTGTCAGTAGCACTCTGGTATTATGATACGTTCTGACGCCATGCTGAAGGGATGAGGTCATGGCACGTACTGAACTACGGCACCCAAAGAAAGAACTCAACATGAGCTTTAAATCACCTTAACTAAAGACCTGAAGGTTTCCAACACACAGGTAAGAGACGAGAGGTTCAAGCTGATTTGTTTTTAGAACAAAATGTAAAACACCAAGCTGGAGATTGGAGGCAAAGTTTATCAGTAATAAGACAGTCAGAGGATAGTTGTTAAAAAGGTGTAAAGCTAATGTAGCTAACTGACTGCTCCAGAAATAACAATGTTCAAACATGGAAGGCTGCAGGCCGACTGCAGGGGCTTTGTACCTTCACACAGGGACGACCGTTTCACTGTCAGGCGTGCTCCAGGTGTCAACACATGCACACACACGGCACACACACTGCCTGATTCAGTGCACTGTGACCCTGTGTGCTCCACACTCGATAACAATACAAAAGGAGAATGACTGCATACCAACATCAGTCGGCTCATAGGAAACCTTCCATAGTAGAAAACACAGTTTAAGCTGGAGGCAGCAGGAAGGACAGTAACACACCTGTTCAGACAGTCAATGATTTAAAGGCAAACATGAAGTAGCTGTGGGACGGGGCGTCTGAACTACAGCTACACAACAGAACTACTGTGGCTGAACTGTTCAGTTGAAAGAAATTGGAGATGGATTTCGTCTGATTACACTCACATGATTAATATTCTGACAACAATGAAATGAATGAGAGTGGAGGAATTACTTACATACATGCTCTCTGAACATTTGATTTATATTTACCAGGAAGAAGCAAGGAGGACCAGAGAGAAGCTTAGGAGAATAGTCAGGTGTTTGAGACAAGAGGAGCTCAATACATTCAACTGGTTCCTGACTGGAAGATTTAAACACCCAAGACGAATCCAACATTCACAATGGAGCACAGATGAAGAGGACACAGTGGTTCAGATGATGAGGACCTTCGGCCCACAGAGTGTGAACGTGGCAGAGGAAATTCTGATAAAAATTAAAAGACATGATCTGGTGCAGATGTTGTCAGACACCAGCTCAGGATCTAAAGATGAGTCTGGAGGAACAACATCTGTTCAAGGTAGTAACTGCATTACTGTATTTATAATGATATATTACCAAAGGTTTCATATGTAGTGTGAGTGATTGTGATCTGGGTTTGAAATCATGCTGATGCCAAAACATCAAGCTAAACTGTCCTGTAGTCCTGAGGGGTATGAAGGGAGTTTGTGCTTTAAATCTGAGTTATTGGGACTACGGATGTGATTTCAAACGTGGGCTTGTCGCCGTGGCAATTTTTCCCTCCACTCCAATCCTGGTCGGAGCAGGGGCCTGTATTCAGAAGGAAGCTCAACTGACCTCGGCCTTGTTTGTGTAAGCTGGGTTTACAAAATTGAAACCCTATAATCAGACTCAGTCAGTCAGCAAGATCTGTTAATGCAGAGCTGTGCTCGCCCCCATGAAAGAGGGCGTGTGTGCAAAGACGAGCCAATGGGAACAGGATGGAACAGTCACATGCAGATACGTAATCACGTCTGAGGAGCTGGTGTGTGTGTAACGCCTACTGTTTATTATTCTGTGTAAAGTGTACTGAGACATTCATGTCAAATGCACTTTCAATAAGCGGGCTGAAAGAAAAACATCTGTTAAAGGTAATAACTGCATTATTATATTATTTATGATATATTTCATGCCAAAGGTTTCATATTTAGTGTTGATATTTATCTGTAATCTGTTTTTGAAGTTTTTAAATTTGGCAGATGCCCCAACATCAAGCTGAACTGCTGTGCAGGAATTGATTTGCACCTTAATTAACAAAAAGCTCACATTAGCGTTTGTCAAGATTCAATGAAATCAGTTTTATATCCTCTGTTATTGTCTGAACAGAGAAACAAAAATAACAGAGTCAGCAGAGTAAATCTCTCTCTGTCCATCTTCTCACTGGGCTGCAATGTATGTTTCTTTTTGTTTAGGACCTGAAGAGAGTCCTGAAGCATGTGGCAGTGTTGTGGTAAATTCATACATTTAATAACTCATTTAGTGTTTCAAAATGATTGATCAGGATTAATCCCTGTGATTTATCGATTCATTCCTCTACCCTGAAGCAGAAGTCTGCTCTCTGGACCAAAGTCCAACCTGAAGTCAGCAGTGTGGACCAGACTCCAACTTACAGGTGAACTTTATATATTTAGCTTTATGTCACAATCATCAGACCTGATCAAAGATAAGGATCTTGGAAAATTTTACAGACCAATGCAACATTAATGATGATTTAAACCCCAAACTGTTTGTAATAATCTGCCTGCTTCTATTAGAACTATTGTTCATATTCATAAGTGACTCTTGACTACTCAGTGAACTCATGACCACCAACAAACTCCTGCTCCTGTTTAGGAGTCCAAAGCTCCAGTATTCAAGTACACATGCATGCATATTTATTTATATTGTATATAAATGTATATATTGTTCATATATTGCATATTTATATTGATCTCTTTCTACAAAATGTGTATCTTTGTCCCATACAAAGTGTTTGTGCACATGTTAGGGCTCCCAGGGGTGGATTTGGCCGCAGAGGCATTTTACCTGTGTTAAGCAGGTGAACAGCACAATCGGGAATTGATCAACCAGTCTGAAGTACCTGCGGTCCTGAGTGCTTTCCCATTGATTCCCCCCATGCAACCGGAACAAATTCCATCCCTCAACCCCCCTGATATGGACAAACAAACACATTCCACTCAAATAATACAGTGACAATTAATATAGAAGTACTTTAAGATTAATGGATCAAGTTTCTTTTCTGAATAAAATACATTCATACAGTAATCCAAAATGAGATTAAAGGGTTTAATCCTTATGTGGTCACGCCTTATCGGGTGTGCCACACATAACGCAACTATTCAAATGAATGATGTTGTAAATATTCAGTATTGAACATTTAATGTCATTCTGTTCTTTTCTTTCAGCCTCCAGTCTGAAGCAGGTCACTTTGAATGCAGCGTGTCTGGTTTGCGCTGGGTTTGTCATGAAAGGGTTACCATCAAGTACCACTTGAACACTTGGCTGGAACACAGGGAGAGACTGGCAGGCACAGGGTTCACACCTGCAGGTCCCCTGCTGGACATCACAATCACTGATGGAAAGTTAGAAGAAGTGTATCTGCCACACTGGATCTGCATCGGTAAGAGGACGTTTAATGAAATCCCATTATTTCTTTGTTGTTTAATACCATGTGTGTAAATGCTTGCATGGGTACGATCAGTATGTCCTCACCAGACGTGTTCATTTGTGTGTTGTGCAGAGGACATCTCTGATGTGTCTGACAAGTTTGCAGTCCTACACATGGAACTCTGTGGAGACGCTGTGGAAGTGGAACAAGTGTCTGAGGTCACACCATCCCATGTCAAACTGACACAGCCCCACTTCTCTCTTAAAGGGATCCTGATAAAACTCGGCTTTCAACAGAGAGTTTACTGTTCCATGTTGATATATAGTTCCAGCAAATCCTTCCTCCTGTTACACGTGTATCTGATCCAGAGAGATCCTGGACTACAAGAGGTTATTAATTTTATATCTCCCTCCCAGCACAAATCACAACAGGTGCAAGACGGCAATTATTAATACAATATGAAACAGCAACAACCATGGTCTTTAAGGAATTTTGGCAAGGCACTAGTTGTACTCGTAGTATATTAGAATAATACTTTATTCCTCATAAGACCCCCCCTTGAGTTTTGTCTTTTTCCTCAGGCCATCAATAAGAGGAAGTTGTCCTCTGGCTACCAAATCATTGAAAAACCTTATCCAGTGGAAGCCCTGAAAATCAACGACCATTTCTTCCTCACAGCAAACTTGGACACTGCAGAAATTTTTCCTCCGGTAAGGTTTGAACTTTCTTGTCACAGTTGAAATAATCACTTATGAAAAGGTAGAAACTCCTTCATTTCCCTCCTTACTCTCCCACAGGAAAACCTTCTCATAATAGAAGAAGCCCCAAATTTCTACGAAGTGTTCATTGATAATCCAGACATTGACTTCATGCTCACACTCAGACATAGTGGTGATGGAACAGTATGGACCCAAAAAATCCGACAGAGTCAGTCATTTCAATATGCAGTGTTAATGAAGCAAAGGCTTACACAGTTACTGAAAACAGCTAAATATCAAATCTAAAATCTGCCTTTTATTTCAGAGGAATACCAAAGCCAAAACCCTGCAGCTGCACCGGGTGAGATATGATGATTCCAATTTGTTTTAATCTTCCTGCAAATCAACGTCGAGGCCAAATGCAAGATGAGATTAATGTAAAGGATGGATGATAAGCACTTGGCATCATGACTCATCTCACGCTTGATGCTCCCTGCTCCCTGCACAAATGAACACGCATGAATCACTGAAGTATTGGATGATTATGTCATAATGTAGCATACACAAGTGCTTCTGTGGACTGGTTTGGGTTTTACATAAATGTAAACAAATCATACTGACACAACTATAGAGGGCACCAAAAATGACTTACAGCTGATTTCTAACAGCTTAAATACTTACTTAGATCATGACATGAGTGATATTTCACTTGTGATCAGTTTCATTCAATAAAATGTTGATTTGGTTTTCAACCTGATAGTCATTAGATACTGAAGCGACTTTACCAGCTTTGAGTCATTCCCATTCCCTCTGTCCCAGGGAGGCAGTTTGTGGATAAACACTGATATGACTTGATTCAGAGGATGAGCAACATCAAGACAATAAGACAGCAATGGAAGAACATGTATAGAGCTGATTTGTAAATGAAGAGTAACCAAGAAAAATATTTACACCTGCCTGATTAGTAGAATACTATGATGACATATTCACTGCACAACTGTATTCGTTACATTTAAGGCAACATATCACAGAATAGGACTATTACTCCGACCACATGAAATACATTTCCCTGCCCTGATGATTAAAGAGAGCGATCATTTTGTCATTGCTAAACCAAATGATCAGTAAATGTATTATGCCAATGGAATCCCCCCTCCTCTTTCCTTGTCTCCGTCTAGCAGCTGGAGGATCCTCAACTGGAGCAGCTGGAGGATCCTCATCTGGAGCAGCTGGAGGATCCTCACCTGGAGCAGCTGGAGGATCCTCACCTGGGGCAGCTGGAGGATCCTCATCTGGAGCAGCTGGAGGATCCTCATCTGGAGCAGCTGGTCCTCCTCCCACTGTACAAGAAGGTAGGTGCACTTATTCACTATACAGGTTTAATAATGCCTCTCAAAGTGACACATGGGCCTGTTAGTCTTCACCGGGCTCAGACCATCTACAACAAGCTAAAGGAAAACACACTTTGACTTATTTTCTCACTTTGTCAGAGAGTGGAATGTTTTGGTGTTTGTTTTTTAAGAGATATGGATCAATGTGGGTTTCTAGTGGACTGTGTAATGTAAGTTTTTATCTATCGACATTTATTTGATCCCAACTATAAAGACTAGCCACATTATTTAGGGGTTAAATCAGTGCAGTTGGTAGTTGTTTAGTTATTGTGATGTGTAAAGGTTTACAAAGGACATCACTCAGCTTTGCACATTTCTCTCTGTCTTTTTTGATGCAGGTCATTTGGTTCTGATAAATAATCATTAATCTTTTTCTTGTTGTTGATACCGTGTCATGTGAGCATGTTGAAGTCTGTAATTAGTGGTTTTATTTTGTATTTATAAGATGTTGCTACTATTCTTGTTGCAGATTTTACATAACGACATAAAGGGTAACAAATACTAGACACACAGAGAAACAAACTACATCCATTTCAACAGCCACACAAAATACAAACACAAAAAGGGCCACAGTGTGGAATCAACAAATAGAGTTACAAAGACAGAAGTTATTGCTGTGCTCTTGTATTTGTTTACACTGGATTGTGAAGTTTGACTGTTGCCTCATAATTCATAAACATCACATTTCTTTCCATCTTTCCTCAGTGGAGGACTTTCTGAAGAAGAATGAAGCAGATCTGATCCAGGGAGTGACTGAAACAAATGTCAATCAGATTCTGGACGCCCTGAAAGCGAAGAAGGTTATCGATCAAGAATGTTATATGAAAATTTTGAAATCTTCCGGTAGCTCTCAGGATCGAATGAGGGACATCTTCAGTGCGGTAAGAACTCAGCAGGGCAAAATTGAATTCTATGAGATACTTGAGAAAAAGGAGCCAGTGCTTATGAATGAGCTCAAGAAAAAGATGTAATTGTCATGGTTGAATCCATTTTTGGATCAAATATCCCCAGATCACCTTGAGACCAAAGTTCCACAGTAAAACTGAAAAATTATGAGTCGTTGTTCTAAAGGGGGGCGTTTAGAAAATGATCTTGACTTTATGAACATGGTCACATAAAATCAGAGGAATGTTGAATGAATAAAGACACATCTATTCTTCCTGTTGGAGCCAAAAATTCAACATATATTTTGCCTTATTTGCATAATGTGTAATTGGAATCGAATCTAATGTTGGTGTTCACTTTGTGTTGGTTTAAAATTAATGTCATTTCTGAATGTGAATGTAAAGTTATCCATCCTATTTCTAATCTTGTCTCGTCATAGGAGATTGTTTATCTGTGCTCTATTAGCTGTCCTGCGATAGGAGAGGGGTTTTCGTTTTTGAGCATGTGCGTCTACAGTTTCCGTATAAGTATCCTTATCTGTAGATTCATACGTTATCATTTAGTTTAAGCTGCTTCCATATCCCTGACTTGTGTGCTTGCAATATTACAGAATGTGGACTTCATACTTTGAAGTCAATTCTGCATGTCTGATATTTCAAACATCGTTATAGCCTAATACACTGTGTAAATATTAGGACAACAAACCAGCGTGTTCAGATTTCACCTTACAAGCTCTCCTGGTAAGTCAAACACATATATCTATTTGATCTATTTAATCAGACCAGCATCTGATTAAATAGATAAATGAATAGTGTGATTTTATTGTGTAAGTTAGGTTACATCAGTTGCATTGTGGGTAGCCTGCGGCAGAAACAATGTCTCCTGCTGCAGGTGAGCGGGGTAGAAACGCGGTCCGCAATAAATCAGAATCAGAATCAGAATTCCTTTATTTGTCCCACAACGGGGAAATTTACAGTGTTACAGCAGCAAAGGGGGATAGTGCAGACAAAGAGAAATACATTCAATAAAAAAATAAAATAACAATACAATAAGCAATAAGCAAACACTCATTACGTCATTAAGTCTTATTTTCGTTGTATTGCATGTGCTATATGTATCATATTGTTAAATATGATAGACGTTTTTATATGTTTTTTTAACTTTTATTTGGTTTTGTATTTTCGTTTGCCCTTGAAGCCCGTTTTCACTGTAGTGATGTACATTTTAATTTGATATTCATTCTGGTTAGGCGGACCGAATTTTGTTGTTGTCCTCTGACAATTATTTCCCGACCCATACAAATGCTTATTTGTTGTGTCGTGTGGTGTTCTGAAGTTCGTGTGGATTGTGTGTTTAACTCGTGGCACAGTTAGCATGCTATTTGATTCGTCTAACGTTCGGGGTGCAGTGCCTTTTATGACCACTGCGGTTTATTTCTTAGGGGTTTATGGCTAAAAGGGATTAAGTATTGTTAATTGAATGCGACTTGTCTGGTTTGTTTGGTAACATTGGAAATTAGTATACGACTAGATATAATTTGGTTTAATACTTATTGTGGAGTGAATTTTGATGTGTTAAATAGGCAGAAACAATGTCTTATGTTGCAGTACAATAAAGTCATCTTCATCCAAGCTCATCACAGAAATACACTATTGTGGAATCGTTCCGATTAAAAAGATAGTAATAGTAAACAGAAATGTGTGAAAAAAGTCTGAATTCAAATGTACTATGTATTGTAATATCTAACTAAACGTCAATTTTTTTTTGTTATCAACTTCCTGAAAACTGGTTTGATTCAAATGACATTTATCATTCAATTTTTTCAGAACTTTCCACCTTGGCATGTGACACCTGCTCCCATGACAATTACAAAACGGTATTATAACATTGATTTAGGAATCATTAAATGTCTCCATATAACTAGAGTTTGCCCGTTAATACACCTCCATGTACTGTAAGTGGAGGCAAGTGAGCATCTTTTCTTTTAATTTTTCAGCAATCCCCCATGGGATAATAAAGTTTTATCCTATCGTATCTTTTTATCGCACCTCCCAGCGAAAATCACCGACTCACGTATCTATGTGCATCAGAGTAAATCAGTGTAGCAAACTGAGCCTTTCTTTATGCACTTTTGTCTCACTACTCAAAGGCATGGACTTGTTGAATTGTTGGATTTTCATGGTAGGAAATTATTTTATTTTGGTTTTGATGTTCTGTGAAAAAAAGGTTCCCATTGCAAATTAACTTGAAAGGTTACAGATAGAGAGAGGCTTAAAGTATTATTTCATTTATTTAAATAAAAATAAGAAACGAATGCCGCTGATGTTTCCCTCATTTGAAAATCCATTTCTCATGTGTTTAAGATAAGAGATAAGATAATATAATCCTTTATTTGTCCCACAACAGGGAAATTCACATGTTACAGCAGCAAAGTTGATAGTGCAAAGCAATATAGGGCTTTAAGATAAAATAAGAGCCTATTTATAATATTAAGACCTTGTTCCAGACTTAATGTTTAAGCTAAACTCAAGTATGTTTCCATATGAAAAAGTTCATCATCATATATCTGGAGAGAAGAGAAAAGATGCACGGTTGTAGTCCATTTTTCAAGAAAGATGGAGTCTGGCCTGCGACTTTCCCAGTTTTTATATTTTGGCCCACTGTGTATTGAGTTGGACACCCCTGACATAAGGGGTAACAAATATTAGGAACACAGAGAAACAAACTGTATTCATTTCAACAGCCACACACAATACAAGCACAATACTGACCACAGTGTGGGATCAACAAATAGAGTTACAAAGACAGAAGTTATTGCTGTGCTCTTGTATTTGTTGACACTGGATTGTAAAGTTTGACTGTCACCTCATAATTCATAAACATCACATTTCTGTCCATCTCTCCTCAGTGGAGGACTTTCTGAAGAACAATGAAGCAGATCTGATCCAGAAAGTGACTGAAATAAAGGACAAACTGATTTTGGACTCCCTGAAAACCAAGGTCATCGATCAAGAATGTAATGATACAATCCAAAAGACTGGTAGCTCTCAGGATCAAATGAGGAAGACCTTCAGAGTGATAAACACTCAGCAGGGCAAAATGGAGTTTTGGAGGAGCCAACGTTCCTGTCGACTTCCTGCCTTCTGACTTGAGGGTTCTTTAGGATTGTTTGGTTGCAGAGAGGAGACAGAGACTCGGGTTTACAGTTTAATGTCCAGTACAGTGACGGAAGGTGACGTCGTCAGGACGCCGATTCAATCAGCAGCAACAATCAGTAACGTTTGCTTGGGTTTTTACAGACGCAGCCAAGAGATGGATCAAAACGTTTCAACGCTCACGGAGCCTGGTGCTCCGAAAAGGACTAGTAAGAGGAAGAGACTGGGTGAGTTCAACACTGAAGCTATCCACGGAAGTGCAGCCAAATGTTAGAGCGGGATCCATCACGTCCTGCTATGATGTGGTCGAAAAACACAGCAAATAAGGAAGGAAACCACAGGTTGGATCCTTGTTACAACACTTGTACATGTTGTAACATCATGAGAGGCTGAGTCCTGAAGGACAGAGATGTCCCCCTCTGTTGGTAGCACAGGAGAGCTACAGGGAGGCTGGACGGCGCGCCACACTTGGTGGTAGAAACTCCTGTTACTTTTGGTTGACACGTTTCAGGTTTATGAAGAAACCTTGTTGAACATTCGGAGGAACGAGTGGGCAAATTAAAAGCACCTTGTGTGGCTGAAAACCTTTGTTCCTTGTATTTGTGGACACCCGAGCAGTGCCTGAAACTGACATTCAGGGGAAAAGCCCCTCACGATGTCACAATGTATAAATAAACCTTTTATCTTGTAAATATAGTTTAAGGGTCGGGAATCGAACCTGCAACTTGCTCACAGCACCACTGACAAACATGCTGGTCTGCATGTTCGCATATAAGTGAATGTTACACACAGAATGTGAATGCTGCCGGAACAAATTCCTTTTAAGTGTAAACTTAATTGGCAATAAAGTGATTCTGATCTGAATAAATCACGAATGGATCTGGATCTTTTCCGATTTAACGAAAGCCAAAGTAAGAAATCAAAGGTAAACTCTGACACAGACAAATGTAAAGGGACAGATCTAATCTACGACATCCTAATAGTGGGCCGAGTTTTCAACATTTCGGCCTTGCCTGCCGTTACATTTCAAAATGGCCACCACGGACGCCATGTTGAATACTTGTTGAAAACCACAACCAAGTAATATCAAAATATCACTCCAGTCACCAATTTTACTGCTCTGTTCTCTCTTGAAGGACCTGTTACCTTCACGGCCAGACAGAACACCTCTGACAGCTACCCAACTCCCTCTGGAGTGCTGAGGTTTCATACCGTGCTGGTGAATGAGGGAGAAGGCTACAGTCCTGACACAGGCCTCTTCTCCTGCCCTGTCACCATTGGCCCTGTTCTTCTGGTTACAACCCGTTGGTTGATTGACCCCCTCCCCACACCAAACGGGTACCCAAAAGGAACACGGTCATCACCCTCACCTTCGCTCACACAGATTTTTTTTTTGAGGAAAAACAATATCATAACATGAATGAAGAACAGTACTGGTATCAGAGTTAGATAACTACATCAATCAATTAACAGCATAAAAAAACCATGTCACACTAATTTGGCTCTTCCATGTTTCTTTGGTAGAACTCAGTTTAGTCCATGAAAACAAAAGGGAAACGCTCCACTCAGATATCCGGCACAGTCCCAAAAAATACCTGAGTACCATGAAAGTTGAGTGACAGCAGCCTTCCTCTGCGAACGAGCTGGCGTCGATCTTCAGACCAATCCTGTTAAGGTCACGGCACCATTGTAACGGGTGTGTCTGGCTCGCTGTCCTCTCTGACCAGGCCTGCAGCACATCTGTCACTCCTGGTGATCTCTACGTCGTGTTCTTGTGTTGGATGAACATACCGCACCGCAGACAGCTGCTGGTTGTTTCTTTATTACGAAGATTGTCTCCTGTACAAGTGAAATAAAATATAACATAACCCAGACACGAGTCAACAGCCCTCCTCTCCGTAACGCGTGGCACGAACTCAGAGTGGTGCAGGCCTGCACTTGTTGCGTGCATCCAAGTCAAGCCACAAAATAAAATGTATAAATGCGCAATGAACTCGACCGCACACCAACTACTTAATGCAGAACACGACCAGCATTTATTATAAAATCAATGAAAGAATTGAACACATACCTGTACAAATGAAATAAAATACAACATGCGGTCTCCCGGACACGACCCTCAACGGCCTCCTCTCCGTAAGGTGTAGTGGAGCGTTCCTCTGGATCTGGCGACTGAGCAGGTTTTAAACCACAGGCAGAGGGAGCATGAGAGGGCTGCAGCTTCAGAGTGGAAAGTTGGTGGAAAGGGACATGGTCAGCGCAGCCAGAAGATCAAGCTCACTCAGGCAGTGGAAAGGCTGGTGGAAGACCTGATCCAGGAGTCGCAAAAGTGTCACAATCATCAGACCTGGTGGAAAAATCAAAAAGATATGTTGGTAATATACACTCCAGTCATATCTGCTCAGTTCATCCACTAGAGCACATCTTATACTTACATACAACACACACACATTCACTCTAGTCCAGTGGTTGGACAACCATGAGCTGCATTAAGTGCTTCAGATTTCACCTGGTTACACTTGTGTTAAACACAATTTAATAAGCTTTTACCCAGTAAATATTTTAGTAAATATAGTACAAACCTGACAGTATTATACACAAGACACCAACACTGTCTACAGACTGGAGACAACATACTGTGCAATGCTTACAGGCCACTGAAACGTTTTAACCCAAGTGAGATTATTTAACTTTAAACTAGATTTACATGTCAATTAATAACTAAAAAATATGCTACTGTCCTAAGTCATTGCTTTAGAAACACATTTGAACTATTTATACATCATATTACGATATTCCAGTGTACAGGAGCCGTGTCAGTAAACGTTGAGATTAACAAAATGGACGCCGTCCCGCGAAAACCCAAACAAATTACTCACTTTACTTCGGTTCAGAAGCCGACCGCTGTTGCAACGTTAAATACATTTAACTGACAGTCCCAAAAGAGTCCCATTACTGAGGTTTAATTTTGTACAGTTGTTTTTAAATGATAAACAACATTTTCACTAACCCGTGTTCAGCAGGTGAACAGGAGAACCAGGAGTCAGTCCGTTTCTCTCTCACAGATTTCTTCTACAGAACCCGCGGGTCTGAGTGCTTTCGCATTGATTCCCCCCCGAGCAACCGGAACGAATTTAAATGTTCCGCCTCAGTAAACACATTCCCCTCAAATAATAAAGTTACAATTAATACAGATGTAAGAACTTTAAGATAAAAAGATCAAGTTTTCTATTCCGAATAAAATACATTTATACAACAATCTTTTTGTTGTTGATGATACCATGTCATGTGAGCGCGTTGAAGTCTGTAATTTGTGGTTTTCTTTTGTATTTATAAGATGTTGCTACTATTCTTGTTGCAGATTTTACATAACGACACAAGGGGTTGCGAATATTAGAAACACAGAGAAACAAACACAGCGTCATCATGAAATGCATTTTTGGCCCAGTTGTGAAAAGAGGAGAAGAAAGTATCATCTGATCAACATCTGATAGATCGTCTTTCAGAACAGACGTTATCAATGAAATATTTCTTGTCATGTACAGGATGGAAATGTACCGAAAGTTACTGCGCTTGATTTCAAACGCACTTGAACTCAACACAACGTTGGGACACCGGACGCTCAAAATCCCCAAAGGCCCCTGGCCAGTGTTGCCAGATCTCGCGATAGAACCAAGCAACCAGCTATAAAAAAAAAAAAAAACCTACCACAATGTGTAAACAAGAAGTCTCTTGAAATAGTACAAATATAAAGTAGAAAGTTGTCAGTAGTCAGTAGAAAATGAACAGGAAACACAGGCAACATAAAAACTGAATAACTTAATTTTTAAACTTTGATAAAAATATAATACATATGCATTGTGTATTGTGCATAAATAAAAACAAATTGACAATTAACAGTGAACATTAAAACTTTGAATAACTTAATTTTTAAACTTTGATTTAAAGAAAATATATATGCCTACTGAATAAGTAACAGAAAATTAACATGAATTACAGTCAATATAAAAGCTGAAAAATGTGAGCTTTTAAATTCTGAACCAAACAAGCAACGTGTAAAACGGAAAGTAAATAAAACAACAGGCAGATCCAATGAATTCACCAAGATGATCCACAGCACTGATTGGTGTGTGGCAGGCTACGTAAGTGGCTGTTTTTAACTATTTTGCTTGATTCGTCTCATTTGGTTTTGAAGATGTGAAACCAACGTCTGTGAGCCTTATGGAAGAGAAAGGGGCAGCGTTTTTTTTTGTGTTTTTCTGTACCTGCATGCTGAATTAAATCCGCATGGTGAGCACGTATCTCGCATTTACAGAAACGGCAGAATGCCTTAGTGTTGTCTCCCACCTGAGCTCGTATCCACTCTTTTAGTCCACTCTCTTTCTCCCACTCTTTACTGTATTTCTTTCCATATTTCGCCCACTTTTTCCCGCTCATCGTCTCTGTCACTCCTCCTATCACTGAGTCTGAGTCTGTTGTGCATTGCGAGTGTGGGTGTGGGCGGTAACCAGTAAACAGGGGTGTGGACGGGTCTTGGAATAAGACAAACTATAGCGGTGTCGCCTTTGTGTCTCTTGTTTAGAGATGGGATTTTTGGCTCTTTGGAGGGAGCCGTTCATTTGGGATCCGTTCACTTCAAAGAGCCGTTCAAAAAACTGGCTCATTTGGCTCTTTTCTATATATTCACTTTTTAAGAAGCCAGTCTGGGGTTAATTCCTATTATCCTGTAAATAAGAAAGAAGGGAGGAATGATGGGCTGAGATTTGGATCAGAATAATTTCTAACTTAGATTTCCCACAAATATTTGAATTTGAATTATTCTATAGTATAGATTATAGCTTCATTTGACATGTGTGGACAAGATTTTTTAAGTCTGATTGACAGTGAGATGACAATTTTCTCATTGTATAAAGTGTGTGTACGCGCGTAAACCTACTTTGACTTATTTTACTTATCCAACACCTTAATACTTACAAATACATACAAAAAGCCCAAAGCAAGCTTCAAAGAAGTTGCAAAAGCTTTAAGTGCAAAAAATTCAAGAACATTACAATACAGATTTCAAGAATAATACAAAAAAACCCTCAATACAAACAATATTATATAACACAGGCTTATAATAAAGGTGCACATTTTAAAGAAAACAATAACTAATATAAATGACAAAATATTTGCATACAAAACTCTAAAACAATACTTCAAGTGTTATCAAAACATATAAAACTGCAATAAATTGAGAAAAAATTTGCATACACGCTACTGGAAATACTGGTACAAACTGTACAATAGACTAAAAGCATAACCATAACTCAAATAACAACATCAACTGTAGACAAAATAAAAAATAAATAAAATAAATAATAAAGCAGCAATAATAAACCATGCTTAACGGCCTCTCTTTCTTGTCCCTTGGCAAATTTGCATTGAGGAAGGTAAGTGCCCTTACTTTTTCGGGCTTGAGGCGACTTCTCCTCTCTGTAATTATTTGTCCTGTTTTAGAGAAAATTCTCTCGGATGGAACTGATGTAGCCAGGACACTAAGCTTCTTAGCCATGAGTTGGCTAAGCCAAGCGTGGACAGTGGAGTGAGGAGCTTTTGTAAGCATCTGTCTGCTAGAGGCGTGATCGCAAACAGATGATCGCAGGGAGAGAGAAAAAAAATGAACGAAAAAAAGAACGGCTCCCAACCAATCGCGACCTGGCTCTCATCGTTCATGTTAATGAGCCGTCCAAAAGAACTGGATCGTTCGCGAACGTCACATCTCTACTCTCGTTGTCATAGACCGTGGTGGAGTCGAGAGCTGGGAGAGGCGGGGATCATGCAGGCAGCAAAACAAGCCCAAATAAGCGACTACAGTTTAGAAAACAAGCCCAAAAACCCGCAACCCGCGACTGACGAGATTTGCAAGCGACTTTATAACAAAAAACAAGCCCAAAGTCGCTTATAATACGCGGACTTGGCAACACTGCCCCTGGCATTTCCTGCAGGTGACGCCCAAGTTTGAAGTCTGCGCGCGCCTGGTACAAACCAAACTCCTTTTTTGTCCTTGAGGAGAAATGGCAGATAAAAGCAAAAGAAAGGCTATTTCATTTATGCTGGAGAACCTGGACGCCAAAGACTTAAAATGTTTCTATGTCCAGCTTCGGAACCGCAAAGAAGAGCCGCGGGTCCCCCGTAACAAAGTGGAGGGAAAAGACTACTTAGATATTACAGACGTGCTGGTTTCCACCTTCACGGAGGACGGAGCCGTGAGAGAGGCGGAGAGGATCCTGAGGAAGCTTTGCCTCAACGATGAAGCTGACGATCTGGGTGAGATGAAGATCGAGTGCTTTGGTGTTTCGGGAGACGGAACACCAGGCTGCAGAAACCAAATCGAAACAGAAAGTCTCTTTGGACAAAACAGCAACATACAAATCTGCCTGTATTTGTAGCGGTAAACAGAAAAAAGGGACCAAAAATAGGTTTCAAAGAAGCGAAATGTAAAGTTGAACTCATGTGTACAGTTGAACTTTCACCCGCCCGTTTTTGCTTTCCATTTTTCCACGGATTGATTACGTAACCCTGTTGTGCCGAGTTGGTTCGACAAGTCCTTGCACGTTAAAGGCTACAACCAGTAGATAGGAATTCTAACATTGAAGATGTCAGTTACACGTTTATAATTGTAGTTATTCAATCATGAATAGTTAAAAATTAATAGTTATTAAAAGCTACAGTTCTTCATTTCCGTGGACTGTGATTACACACATTAATAGCTCGTCCAAGTTTTGCAAGCAGTGAAGAACAATTAATTGAATAATAAAAGAATAAGGAAATGTCAGAATCACTGAATCCTACAATACTAAACTACACAGTGTCTCACATCCAGTTTAAACAAATGAATAATAATCATTTACATTTTCATTTTCCTATGTTTCCTTGTATTATTCCAGTTAAAGAAACGGGTGGACAGTCCTCTGCACCAGGCTCCAGTGACGGTGAGCGATTTAAAGGAAACCTTTTCATTTATTCTTACTTATTTAACTGAGAACAGACCAGACCAGAACAGAATCTTAAAGGGAGGCTCCACCAATGTTACTCTCTTCATGTCATTTGGTCTGATCACTTTTCAGCATGTAAAAACAACTTTATACTGGATTTTGCTGGCTGTAGAGGAGAATTAGAAGATGTGCAAGTTTGACAACTAAAGCCTCTGCTGGAGCCTCTTAAGGTGTTAGAGGTCAACTTCTTGAAGTGGCTATAGTTTTCAAAAGTGTAACAGGAAGTAACCCTGTGGTGATAGAGGCCAGGGCAGTGCTAAACCCAATCTCACATGTTAAAATGGTCGTTTCTCGTGTTAGAATCGACAAGCCAGCAAGTGAAGAACATTTAAAGAGTGAGTAAGAGTTTAAAAATGAGTTTGTCAAAAAAAAACATAATTTCAGTGACGTCACCCTGATGATTAAAGAAAGCAATCATTTTGTCAATGCTAAACCCAGTGATTAGTAAATGAATTATGCCATTGTAATCCCGCCTCCTCTCTCCTTGTCTTACAGCTGTAGGATCCTCATCTGGAGCAGCCGGATCTCTTTTCCCTGTAGGTTGTAGGTGCACTTACTCACTATTCAGGCTTATAATGCCTCTTAAAGTGACGAGAGGTTGAAGCTGAAATGGGCAGTTTGATATAGAACAAAATGAAAAACACCAAGCTCGAGATTGGAGGCAAAGTTAGAGACAAAGTTTATCAGCAATAAGACAGTCAGAGGATAGTTGTTAAAAAGGTGTAAAGCTAATGTAGCTAACTGACTGCTCCAGAAATAGCAATGTTCAATGTTCACGGCACACACACTGCCTGATTCAGTGCACTGTGACCCTGAGTGCTCAACGCTCAATAACAATACAAAAGGAGAATGTCTGCATACCAACATCAGTCGGCTCATAGGAAACCTTCCATAGTAGAAAACACAGTTTAAGCTGGAGGCAGCAGGAAGGACAGTAACACACCTGTTCAGACAGTCAATGATTTAAAGGCAAACATGAAGTAGCTGTGGGACGGGGCGTCTGAACTACAGCTACACAACAGAACTACAGTGGCTGAACTGTTCAGTTGAAAGAAATTGGAGATGTATTTCTTCTGGTTACACTCACATGATTAATATTCTGACAACAATGAAATGAATGAGAGTGGAGGAATTACTTACATACATGCTCTCTGAACATTTGATTTATATTTACCAGGAAGAAGCAAGGAGGACCAGAGAGAAGCTTAGGAGAACACTCAGGTGTTTGGGACAAGAGGAGCTCAAAACATTCAACTGGTTCCTGATTGTAAGATTAAAACACTCGGGACAAATCCAACATTCACGATGGAGCACAGATAAGGAGGACACAGTGTATCAGATGATGAGGACCTTCGGCCCCCAGAGTGTGAACGTGGCAGAGGAAGTTCTGATGAAAATGAAAAGGCAAGTTCTGGTGCAGATGTTGTCAGACACCAGCTCAGGATCTAAAGATGAGTCTGGAGGAACAACATCTGTTCAAGGTAATAACTGCATTACTGTATTTATAATGATATATTACCAAAGGTTTCATATGTAGTGTGAGTGATTGTGATCTGGGTTTGAAATCATGCTGATGCCAAAACATCAAGCTAAACTGTCCTGTAGTCCTGAGGGGTATGAAGGGAGTTTGTGCTTTAAATCTGAGTTATTGGGACTACGGATATGATTTGACTTCAAAAGTGGGTTTGTCGCCATGGCAATTTTTCCCTCCACTCCAATCCTGGTCGGAGCAGGGGCCTGTATTCAGAAGGAAGCTCAACTGACCTCGGCCTTGTTTGTGTAAGCTGGGTTTACAAAATTGAAACCCTATAATCAGACTCAGTCAGTATCGCGCAGCCACCAATCAGCAAGATCTGTTAATGCAGAGATGTGCTCGCTCCCATGAAAGAGGGCGTGTGTGCAAAGACGAGCCAATGGGAACAGGATGGAACAGTCACATGCAGATACGTAATCACGTCTGAGGAGCTGGTGTGTGTGTAACGCCTACTGTTTATTATTCTGTGTAAAGTGTACATTCATGTCAAATTCACTTTCAATACATCTGGATTTGATTTGACTTTATGTCATTAGTGTATCTTGTTGATCAATTATTACCTGTGATCAATACTTTAGACCAGTGGTTCCCAAAATGGGGGGGGGGGGGGGGGGGGGGGGGGTGTGGGGGGGGAAGACTTTCTTATCTACAAAAGGGGGGCCCTGCAGAACAAGTTGGGCAACCACTGCCTTATACTAAGCACTGTTGTCATAACTTTTGTTTTAGTTGCAATACTAGCAGCATGAAACGCAGGAAGAAGCGAACCTAAATGTCTGCCTCCTGTTGAGAATCTGTAGTGTTGGTAATGAACATCCTTGGGGAAATGAAGTGGGCTGATGTGTGTTCCCTCTTGTTCTTATAGATCTTGTTTGCTTTTATTTTGTCTACATCCTTGATTTCCTGCTAGTTTCTCTGTCTGCCTGAACATTTGGACTTTGCCTTTTTGGATTCCTGCCATTATGCTGAGCTTTGTTTTGGAACTGTTGTTTAAATGCACACTGCTCCATATCCTTACTGCCTGTGTTTGAGTCCTCACCCTGTACCTATGTTCCAGTGACAGACAGACAGCATGACATCAGACTAATCTGGTTCTTTCTTTCCTTTCTCCTCAGGGAAACAGTCTACAGTGGAATTCCCATCTGCAGACAAAGTGAGCAACGTGATTTTATACATTACAATTTTCAAATCAAATGTGTTTGTGGCTCACCAAAACATGGCGTCAGAGAGCTTTCTTTAATACGAGCAAGCTACTAACAGCTAAGAGCGCAGTGTGAAAATAAACCAAGTGTGCTGAGAATAAATGAGGGCGTAAAAACAGGAACGTGGAGTTCAAAACTATGTTCAAGCAGATAAAACATCTACCACACATGCAGAGAGGAGAATGCACTCATACTTGTCAGTAGCACTCTGGTATTATGATACGTTCTGACGCCATGCTGAAGGGATGAGGTCATGGCACGTACTGAACTACGGCACCCAAAGAAAGAACTCAACATGAGCTTTGAATCACCTTAACTAAAGACCTGAAGGTTTCCAACACACAGGTAAGAGACGAGAGGTTCAAGCTGATTTGTTTTTAGAACAAAATGTAAAACACCAAGCTGGAGATTGGAGGCAAAGTTTATCAGTAATAAGACAGTCAGAGGATAGTTGTCAAAAAGGTGTAAAGCTAATGTAGCTAACTGACTGCTCCAGAAATAACAATGTTCAAACATGGAAGGCTGCAGGCCGACTGCAGGGGCTTTGTACCTTCACACAGGGACGACCGTTTCACTGTCAGGCGTGCTCCAGGTGTCAACACATGCACACACACGGCACACACACTGCCTGATTCAGTGCACTGTGACCCTGTGTGCTCCACACTCGATAACAATACAAAAGGAGAATGTCTGCATACCAACATCAGTCGACTCATAGGAAACCTTCCATAGTAGAAAACACAGTTTAAGCTGGAGGCAGCAGGAAGGACAGTAACACACCTGTTCAGACAGTCAATGATTTAAAGGCAAACATGAAGTAGCTGTGGGACGGGGCGTCTGAACTACAGCTACACAACAGAACTACAGTGGCTGAACTGTTCAGTTGAAAGAAATTGGAGATGGATTTCGTCTGGTTACACTCACATGATTAATATTCTGACAACAATGAAATGAATGAGAGTGGAGGAATTACTTACATACATGCTCTCTGAACATTTGATTTATATTTACCAGGAAGAAGCAAGGAACTCCAGAGAGAAGCTTAGGAGAATAGTCAGTTGTTTTAGTGAAGAGGAGCTCAAAACATTCAACTGGTTCCTGATTGGAGGATTGGAACACAATAAACGATTCCTACATTTTCGATGGAGCAGAGATGTAAAGGACACAGTGGCTGAGATGATGAGGACCTTCGGCCCCCAGAGTGTGAACGTGGCAGAGGAAATTCTGATAAAAATGAAAAGGCATGATCCGGTGCAGATGTTGTCAGACACCAGCTCAGGATCTAAAGATGAGTCTGGAGGAACAACATCTGTTCAAGGTAATAACTGCATTACTGTATTTATAATGATATATTACCAAAGGTTTCATATGTAGTGTGAGTGATTGTGATCTGGGTTTGAAATCATGCTGATGCCAAAACATCAAGCTAAACTGTCCTGTAGTCCTGAGGGGTATGAAGGGAGTTTGTGCTTTAAATCTGAGTTATTGGGACTACGGATGTGATTTGACTTCAAAAGTGGGTTTGTCTCCATGGCAATTTTCACTCCACTCCAATCCTGGTCGGAGCAGGGGCCTGTATTCAGAAGGAAGCTCAACTGACCTCGGCCTTGTTTGTGTAAGCTGGGTTTACAAAATTGAAACCCTATAATCAGACTCAGTCAGTATCGCGCAGCCACCAATCAGCAAGATCTGTTAATGCAGAGATGTGCTCGCTCCCATGAAAGAGGGCGTGTGTGCAAAGACGAACCAATGGGAACAGGATGGAACAGTCACATGCAGATACGTAATCACGTCTGAGGAGCTGGTGTGTGTGTAACGCCTACTGTTTATTATTCTGTGTAAAGTGTACATTCATGACAAATTCACTTTCAATACATCTGGATTTGATCCAACTTTATGTCATTAGTGTATCTTGTTGATCAATTATTACCTGTGATCAATACTTTAGACCAGTGGTTCCCAAAATGGGAGAAGGGGGATGGGGGGGGGGGGTGGGGGGAAGACTTTCTTATCTACAAAAGGGGGGCCCTGCAGAACAAGTTGGGCAACCACTGCCTTATACTAAGCACTGTTGTCATAACTTTTGTTTTAGTTGCAATACTAGCAACATGAAACGCAGGAAGAAGCGAACGTAAATGTCTGCCTCCTGTTGAGAATCTGTAGTGTTGGTAATGAACATCCTTGGGGAAATGAAGTGGGCTGATGTGTGTTCCCTCTTGTTCTTATAGATCTTGTTTGCTTTTATTTTGTCTACATCCTTGATTTCCTGCTAGTTTCTCAGTCTGCCTGAACATTTGGACTTTGCCTTTTTGGATTCCTGCCATTATGCTGAGCTTTGTTTTGGAACTGTTGTTTAAATGCACACTGCTCCATATCCTTACTGCCTGTGTTTGAGTCCTCACCCTGTACCTATGTTCCAGTGACAGACAGACAGCATGACATCAGACTAATCTGGTTCTTTCTTTCCTTTCTCCTCAGGGAAACAGTCTACGGTGGAATTCCCATCTGCAGACAAAGTGAGCAATGTGATTTTATACATTACAGTTTTCAAATAAAATGTGTTTGTGGCTCACCAAAACATGGCGTCAGAGAGCTTTCTTTAATACGAGCGAGCTACTAACAGCTAAGAGCGCAGTGTGAAAATAAACCAAGTGTGCTGAGAATAAATGAGGGCGTAAAAACAGGAACGTGGAGTTCAAAACTATGTTCAAGCAGATAAAACATCTACCACACATGCAGAGAGGAGAATGCACTCATACTTTTCAGTAGCACTCTGGTATTATGATACGTTCTGACGCCATGCTGAAGGGATGAGGTCATGGCACGTACTGAACTACGGCACCCAAAGAAAGAACTCAACATGAGCTTTAAATCACCTTAACTAAAGACCTGAAGGTTTCCAACACACAGGTAAGAGACGAGAGGTTCAAGCTGATTTGTTTTTAGAACAAAATGTAAAACACCAAGCTGGAGATTGGAGGCAAAGTTTATCAGTAATAAGACAGTCAGAGGATAGTTGTCAAAAAGGTGTAAAGCTAATGTAGCTAACTGACTGCTCCAGAAATAACAATGTTCAAACATGGAAGGCTGCAGGCCGACTGCAGGGGCTTTGTACCTTCACACAGGGACGACCGTTTCACTGTCAGGCGTGCTCCAGGTGTCAACACATGCAGACACACGGCACACACACTGCCTGATTCAGTGCACTGTGACCCTGTGTGCTCCACACTCGATAACAATACAAAAGGAGAATGTCTGCATACCAACATCAGTCGGCTCATAGGAAACCTTCCATAGTAGAAAACACAGTTTAAGCTGGAGGCAGCAGGAAGGACAGTAACACACCTGTTCAGACAGTCAATGATTTAAAGGCAAACATGAAGTAGCTGTGGGACGGGGCGTCTGAACTACAGCTACACAACAGAGCTACTGTGGCTGAACTGTTCAGTTGAAAGAAATTGGAGATGTATTTCTTCTGGTTACACTCACATGATTAATATTCTGACAACAATGAAATGAATGAGAGTGGAGGAATTACTTACATACATGCTCTCTGAACATTTGATTTATATTTACCAGGAAGAAGCAAGGAGGACCAGAGAGAAGCTTAGGAGAATAGTCCGTTGTTTAAGTGAAGAGGAGCTCAATACATTCAACTGGTTCCTGATTGGAGGATTGGAACGCAATAAACGATTCCTACATTTACGATGGAGCACAGATGAAGAGGACACAGTGGCTGAGATGATGAGGACCTTCGGCCCACAGAGTGTGAACGTGGCAGAGGAAATTCTGATAAAAATGAAAAGGCATGATCTGGTGCAGATGTTGTCAGACACCAGCTCAGGGTCTAAAGGTGAGTCTGGAGGAACAACATCTGTTCAAGGTAATAACTGCATTACTGTATTTATAATGATATATTACCAAAGGTTTCATATGTAGTGTGAGTGATTGTGATCTGGGTTTGAAATCATGCTGATGCCAAAACATCAAGCTAAACTGTCCTGTAGTCCTGAGGGGTATGAAGGGAGTTTGTGCTTTAAATCTGAGTTATTGGGACTACGGATGTGATTTCAAACGTGGACTTGTCGCCGTGGCAATTTTTCCCTCCACTCCAATCCTGGTGGTGCAGGGGCCTGTATTAAGAAGGAAGCTCAACTGACCTCGGCCTTGTTTGTGTAAGCTGGGTTTACAAAATTGAAACCCTATAATCAGACTCAGTCAGTATCGCGCAGCCACCAATCAGCAAGATCTGTTAATGCAGAGATGTGCTCGCTCCCATGAAAGAGGGCGTGTGTGCAAAGACGAGCCAATGGGAACAGGATGGAACAGTCACATGCAGATACGTAATCACGTCTGAGGAGCTGGTGTGTGTGTAACGCCTACTGTTTATTATTCTGTGTAAAGTGTACATTCATGTCAAATGCACTTTCAATAAGCGGGGCTGAAAGAAAAACATCTGTTAAAGGTAATAACTGCATTATTATATTATTTATGATATATTTCATGCCAAAGGTTTCATATTTAGTGTTGATATTTATCTGTAATCTGTGTTTGAAGTTTTTAAATTTGGCAGATGCCCCAACATCAAGCTGAACTGCTGTGCAGGAATTGATTTGCACCTTAATTAACAAAAAGCTCACATTAGCGTTTGTCAAGATTCAATGAAATCAGTTTTATATCCTCTGTTATTGTCTGAACAGAGAAACAAAAATAACAGAGTCAGCAGAGTAAATCTCTCTCTGTCCATCTTCTCACTGGGCTGCAATGTATGTTTCTTTTTGTTTAGGACCTGAAGAGAGTCCTGAAGCATGTGGCAGTGTTGTGGTAAATTCATACATTTAATAACTCATTTAGTGTTTCAAAATGATTGATCAGGATTAATCCCTGTGATTTATCGATTCATTCCTCTACCCTGAAGCAGAAGTCTGCTCTCTGGACCAAAGTCCAACCTGAAGTCAGCAGTGTGGACCAGACTCCAACTTACAGGTGAACTTTATATATTTAGCTTTATGTCACAATCATCAGACCTGATCAAAGATAAGGATCTTGGAAAATTTTACAGACCAATGCAACATTAATGATGATTTAAACCCCAAACTGTTTGTAATAATCTGCCTGCTTCTATTAGAACTATTGTTCATATTCATAAGTGACTCTTGACTACTCAGTGAACTCATGACCACCAACAAACTCCTGCTCCTGTTTAGGAGTCCAAAGCTCCAGTATTCAAGTACACATGCATGCATATTTATTTATATTGTATATAAATGTATATATTGTTCATATATTGCATATTTATATTGATCTCTTTCTACAAAATGTGTATCTTTGTCCCATACAAAGTGTTTGTGCACATGTTAGGGCTCCCAGGGGTGGATTTGGCCGCAGAGGCATTTTACCTGTGTTAAGCAGGTGAACAGCACAATCGGGAATTGATCAACCAGTCTGAAGTACCTGCGGTCCTGAGTGCTTTCCCATTGATTCCCCCCATGCAACCGGAACAAATTCCATCCCTCAACCCCCCTGATATGGACAAACAAACACATTCCACTCAAATAATACAGTGACAATTAATATAGAAGTACTTTAAGATTAATGGATCAAGTTTCTTTTCTGAATAAAATACATTCATACAGTAATCCAAAATGAGATTAAAGGGTTTAATCCTTATGTGGTCACGCCATATCGGGTGTGCCACACATAACGCAACTATTCAAATGAATGATATTGTAAATATTCAGTATTGAACATTAAATGTCATTCTGTTCTTTTCTTTCAGCCTCCAGTCTGAAGCAGGTCACTTTGAATGCAGCGTGTCTGGTTTGCGCTGGGTTTGTCATGAAAGGGTTACCATCAAGTACCACTTGAACACTTGGCTGGAACACAGGGAGAGACTGGCAGGCACAGGGTACACACCTGCAGGTCCCCTGCTGGACATCACAATCACTGATGGAAAGTTAGAAGAAGTGTATCTGCCACACTGGATCTGCATCGGTAAGAGGACGTTTAATGAAATCCCATTATTTCTTTGTTGTTTAATACCATGTGTGTAAATGCTTACATGGGTACGATCAGTATGTCCTCACCAGACGTGTTCATTTGTGTGTTGTGCAGAGGACATCTCTGATGTGTCTGACAAGTTTGCAGTCCTACACATGGAACTCTGTGGAGACGCTGTGGAAGTGGAACAAGTGTCTGAGGTCACACCATCCCATGTCAAACTGACACAGCCCCACTTCTCTCTTAAAGGGATCCTGATAAGACTCGGCTTTCGACTGAAAGTTCGCTGTTCCATGTTGATATATAGGTCCAGCATATCCTTCCTCACGTTACACGTGTATCTGATCCAACATGATCCCGGACTACAAGAGGTTATTAATTTTATGTCTCCCTCCCAGCACAAATCACAACAGGTGCAAGACGGCAATTATCAATACAATATGAAACAGCAACAACCATGGTCATTAAGGCAGTTTGTCAAGGCACTAGTTGTACTCGTAGTATTTTAGAATAATACTTTATTCCTCATAAGACCCCCCCTTGAGTTTTGTCTTTTTCCTCAGGCCATCAATAAGAGGAAGTTGTCTTATGGCTACCAAATCATTGAAAAACCATTTCAAGTGGAAGGCCTGAGAATCAAAGACCGTTTCTTCCTCACAGCAAACTTGGACACTGCAGATATTTCTCCTGAGGTAAGGTTTGAACTTTCTTGTCACAGTTGAAATAATCACTTATGAAAAGGTAGAAACTCCTTCATTTCCCTCCTTACTCTCCCACAGGCAAACCGTCTCATAATAGTAGAAGACCCAAATTTCTACGAAGTGTTCATTGAAAATCCAGACATTGACTTCATGCTCACACTCAGAGATAGTGGTGATGGAACAGTATGGACCCAAAAAATCCGACAGAGTCAGTCATTTCAATATGCAGTGTAAATGAAGCAAAGGCTTACACAGTTACTGAAAACAGCTAAATATCAAATCTAAAAACTGCCTTTTATTTCAGAGGAATACCAAAGCAGAAACCCTGCAGCTGCACCGGGTGAGATATGATGATTCCAATTTGTTTTAATCTTCCTGCAAATCAGCGTCGAGGTCAAATGCAAGATGAGATTAATGTAAAGGATGGATGATAAGCACTTGGCATCATGACTCATCTCACGCTTGATGCTCCCTGCTCCCTGCACAAATGAACACGCATGAATCACTGAAGTATTGGATGATTGTGTCATAATGTAGCATACACAAGTGCTTCTGTGGACTGGTTTGGGTTTTACATAAATGTAAACAAATTATACTGACACAACTATAGAGGGCACCAAAAATGACTTTGAAATACTTACTTAGATCATGACATGAGTGATATTTCACTTGTGATCAGTTTCATTCAATAAAATGTTGATTTGGTTTTCAACCTGATAGTCAGTAAATGTATTATGCTAATGTTATCCCCCCTCCTCTTTCCTTGTCTCTGTCTTACAGCTGGAGGATCCTCATCTGGAGCAGCTGGTAGGTGCACTTATTCACTTTACAGGCTTATTAATGCCTCTCAAAGTGACATGTGGACCTGTTAGTCCTGGGGGTTTGGTTATCTGGTTGTTCTGGGGTTTTTGAAACACATAATACAAAATACTGACCACAGTGTGGAATCAACAAATAGAGTTACAAAGACAGAAGTTATTGCTGTGTTTGTTTTCTTGTATTTGTTTACACTGGATTGCAAACTTTGACTGTCGCCTCATAATTCATAAACATCACAGTTCTGTCCATCTTTCCTTAGTGGAGGACTTTCTGAAGAACAATGCAGAAGATCTGATCCAGGGAGTGACTGAAACAAATGTAAAACAGATTCTGGACTCCCTGAAAACGAAGAAGGTTATCGATCAAGAATGTTATGAGGCAATCTTCAAAATCAGGACGTCTCAGGATCAAATGAGGACGATCTTTATTGTGATAAAAACTCAGCAGGGCAAAAATGAATTCTATGGGATTCTTGAGAAAAAGGAGCCAGTGCTTATGGATGAGCTCAAGAAAAAGATGTAACTGTCATGGTTGAATCCATTTTTGGGATCAAATATCCACAGATCACCTTGAGACCAAAGTTCCACAGTAAAACTGAGAAATTATGAATAGTTTTTCTAGAGGGGGGCGTTTTTATAAAATGATCTTGACTTTTTGAACATGGTCACATAAAATCAGAAGAATGTTGAATGAATAAAGACACATCTATTCTTCCTGTTGGAGCCAAAAATTCAACATATATTTTGCTTATTTGCATAATGTGTAATTGGAATCGAATCTAATGCTGGTGTTCACCTTGTGTTGGTTTAAAATTAATGTAATTTCTGAATGTGAATGTTAAGTTATCCATCCTATTTCTAATCTTGTCTCGTCATAGGAGATTGTTTATCTGTGCTCTATTAGCTGTCCTACTTTAGGAGAGGGGTTTTCGTTTTTGTGCGTCTATAGTTTCCGTATAAGTATCCTTACCTGTAGATTCATACGTTATCATTTAGTTTAAGCAGGTTACAGATAGCTGATGGGACCCCATTTATGAGCTTCTTGTGGAATAAATTTCTGTTTTGAATCTTCCATATCCCTGAGTTGTGTGCTTGCAATATTACAGAATGTGGACTTCATACTTTGAAGTCAATTCTGCATGTCTGATATTTCAAACATCGTTATAGCCTAATACACTGTGTAAATATTAGGACAACAAACCAGCGTGTTCAGATTTCACCTCACAAGCTCTCCTGGTAAGTCAAATACATATATCTATTTGGTCTATTTAATCAGACCAGCATTTGATTAAATAGATAAATGAATAGTGTGATTTTATTGTGTAAGTTAGGTTACATCAGTTGCATTATGGGTAGCCTGCGGCAGAAACAATGTCTCCTGCTGCAGGTGAGCGGGGTAGAAATACGGTCGCAATAAACGTCATTAAGTGTTATTTTCGTTGTATTGCATGTGTTATATTTATCATATTGTTAAATATGATACACGTTTTACATTGTTTTGTAGCTTTTATTTGGTTTTGTATTTTCGTTTGCCCTTGAAGCCCGTTTTCACTGTAGTGATGTACATTTTAATATGATAGTTATTCTGGTTAGGCGGACCGAATTTTGTTGTTGTCCTCTGACAGTTATTTCCCGACCCATACAAGTGCTTATTTGTTGTGTCGTGTGGTGTTCTGAAGTTCGTGTGGATTGTGTGTTTAACTCGTGGCACAGCTAGCATGCTATTTGATTCGTCTAACGTTCGGGGTGCAGTACCTTTTATGGCCACTGGGGTTTATTTCTTAGGGGTTTATGGCTAAAAAGGGATTAAGTATTGTTAATTGAATGCGAGTTGTCTGGATTGTTTGGTAACATTGGAAATTAGTATTAGCCTATTTATAATATTTAGCTGTGCTTGTTCCAGACTTAATGTTTAAGCTAAACTCAAGTATGTTTCCATATGAAAAAGTTCATCAACATATATCTGGAGAGAAGGGAAAAGATGCACAGTTGTAGTCCATTTATCAAGAAAGATGGAGTCTGGCCTGCGTCTTCGTCCCAGTTTCTTTAATTTTGGCCCACTGTGTATTGAGTTTGACACCCCTGACATAAGGGGTAACAAATATTAGGAACACAGAGAAACAAACTATATTCATTTCAACAGCCACACAAAATACAAGCACAATACTGACCACAGTGTGGGATCAACAAATAGAGTTACAAAGACAGAAGTTATTGCTGTGCTCTTGTATTTGTTTACACTGTATTGTAAAGTTTGACTGTCACACATAATTCATAAACATCACATTTCTGTCCATCTTTCCTCAGTGGAGGACTTTCTGAAGAACAATGAAGAAGATCTGATCCAGAAAGTGACTGAAATAAAGGACAAACTGATTTTGGACTCCCTGAAAACCAAGAAGGTCATCGATCAAGAATGTAATGATACAATCCAAAAGACTGGTAGCTCTCAGGATCAAATGAGGGAGATCTTCAGAGTGATAAACACTCAGCAGGGCAAAACGTTCCTGTCGACTTCCTGCCTTCTGACTTGAGGATTCTTTAGGATTGTTTGGTTGCAGAGAGGAGACAGAGACTCGGGGTTTACATTTTAATATCCAGTACGGTGACGGAAGGTGACGTCGTCAGGACACCGATTAAATCAGCAGCAACAATCAGTAACGTTTGCTTTGGTTTTTACAGACGCAGCCAAGAGATGGATCAAAACGTTTCAACGCTCACGGAGCCTGGTGCTCCGAAAAGGACTAGTAAGAGGAAGAGACTGGGTGAGTTCAACACTGAAGTTATCCACGGAAGTGCAGCCAAATGTTAGAGCGGGATCCATCACATCCTGCTATGATGTGCCTGCCGTTTCATTTTAAAATGGCCACCACGGACGCCATGTTGAATACTTGTTGAAAACCACAACCAAGTAATATCAAAATATCACTCCAGTCACCAATTTTACTGTTCTGTTCTCTCTTGAAGGACCTGTTACCTTCACGGCCAAACAGAACACCTCTGACAGCTACCCAACTCTCTCTGGAGTGCTGAGGTTTCAAACCGTGCTGGTGAATGACACGAGTCAACAGCCCTCCTCTCCGTAACGCGTGGCGCGAACTCAGAGTGGTGCAGGCCTGCACTTGTTGCGTGCATCCAAGTCAAGCCACAAAATAAAATGTATAAATGCGCAATGCACTCAACCTAAACAAACTACTAAATGCAGAACACGACCAGCATTTATTATGAAATCAATGAAAGAATTGAACACATACCTGTACAAATGAAATAAAATACAACATGCGGTCTCCCGGACACGACCCTCAACGGCCTCCTCTCCGTAAGGTGTAGTGGAGCGTTCCTCTGGATCTGGCGGCTGAGCAGGTTTTAAACCACAGGCAGAGGCAGCATGAGAGGGCTGCAGCTTCAGAGTGGAAAGTTGGTGGAAAGGGACATGGTCAGCGCAGCCAGAAGATCAAGCTCACTCAGGCAGTGGAAAGGCTGGTGGAAGACCTGATCCAGGAGTCGCAAAAGTGTCACAATCATCAGACCTGGTGGAAAATTTAAAAAGATATGTTGCTAATATACACTCCAGTCATATCTGCTCAGTCCATCCACTAGAGCACATCTTATACTTACGTACAACACACACACATTCACTCTAGTCCAGTGGTTGGAAAACCATGGGCTGCATTAAGTGCATCAGATTTCACCTGGTTACACTTGTGTTAAACACAACTTAATAAGCTTTTACCCAGTAAATATTTTAGTAACAATAGTACAAACCTGACAGTATTCTACTGGCTGAAACACCACACACCTACACTTTTGTCTCGGGTGGCATACAGACTGGAGACCATATACTGTGCCACTGAAATGTTTTAACCAAATTCTATTAACTTTGAACTAGATTTACATGTCAATGAATAACTAAAAAGTATGTTAAACACATTGGAACTATTTATACATCATATTACGATATTCCAGTGAGTGTACAGGAGCCGTGTCAGTTTACGTTGAGATTAACAAAATGGATGCCGTCCCGGGAAAACCCAAACAAATTAGACTCACTTTACTTCCGTTCGGAAGCTGACCGTTTTTGCAACGTTCAAAACATTTACTTGACAGTCCCATTACTAAGGTTTAATTTTGTACAGTTGTTTTTACATAATAAACAACAACCAACCTGTGTTCAGCAGGTGAACAGGAGAACCAGGAGTCAGTCCGTTTCTCTCTCACAGATTTCTTCCACAGAACGCGGGGGCCTGAGTGCTTTTAGCATTGATTCGCAACCGGAACGACTACAAATGTTCCACCCCAATAAACAGATGCCCCTCAAATAATACAGGGACAATTAATAAAGACATATTACTACTTTGAGATTAATGGATCAAGTTTATTTTCTGAATAAAAAACATTTATACAGCTATTTAGTTCTGATAAGTAGTCATTAATCTTTTTGTTGTTGTTTAAGTCTGCCAAACCAGATCTCTACCAAGTTGCCAAGTGCACAGTTTGCTGATTAACTCTACATACTCAGCGCCAAGTTTACATGGTGATTTGTCGCCTTTGAAGCCCAGAAATGTAAGTTTGGACTGCTTAGTAATCAGTTTGCAGTTGACGCGCACCAACCAACCTCCAAATGGAGCTGATTGAACTCCAGTGATGATCAGAGTCAAAAGTATGACTCTGGTTCCTCGTTTCGTCCCCGACACAATTCCCCAATTTCATCCCCAAGCTGCTCAAATGCTCTCTATGTTCAGCAACACATATCTATGTGCACCAGAGTAAATCAGAGTGTAGCAAACTGAGCCTTTCTTTATGCACTTTTGTCTCACTACTCCAAGGCATGGACTGTGAATAGTTGAATTGTTGGATTTTCATTGAAGGTTCCCATTGAAAATTCACTTGAAAAGTTGCAGATAGAGAAAGGCAGAGAAGTATTTTCTTTTATTTATTCAAATTTAAAAAAAATGAATGCCACTGATGGAGCTCTTATTTGAAAATCCATTTCTCACGTGTTTATGATAAGAGATAAGATAAGATAAGATAATCCTTTATTCGTCCCACAATGGGGAACTTCACATGTTACAGCAGCAAAGCAATAAAGGGCATTAAGATAAAATAAGAGCCTATTTATAATAATAAGCTGTGCTTGCTCTTAATGTTTAAGCTAAACTTAAGTATGTTTCCATATGAAAATGTTGATCATCATATATCTGGAGAGAAGGGAAGCACAATTGTAGTCCATTTCTCAAAAAGTAGGGAGTCTGGCCCACGAGTCTTAGACCCAGTTTTTTATTTTGGCCCACTGTGTATTTGAGTTTGACACCTTGCTGAGTAGGGTAATGCTCTGCTGTCGCTGCCAACATGCGGGGAGGAGCCAACGTACCTGTCGGGTTCCTGTTTGCCTTTCTGACTTTACTGATGGACTTGAGGATTCTTTACGATTGCAGAGAGGAGACAGAGACTCGGTGAGTTTACAGTTTAATGTCCAGTACGGTGACGTCATCAGGACGCAGATTAAATCAGCAGCAACAATCAGTAACGATTGCCTGGGTTTTTACAGACGCAGCTAAATGATGGATAAAAACGTTTCAACGCTCACGGAGCCCGGTGCTCTGAAAAAGACAAGCACGAGGACGAGACAAGGTGAGTTCAACACTGAAGCTATCCACGGAGGTGGATACGAGATATAAGATACAGATACTTTATTTGTCATCATGTTGCGTACAATTCACAACAAATCGTGTCAATATAGTTTAAAGGTCGGGAATCGAACCTGAAACTTGCTGACGGCACCCCTGCAAACTAAACATGCCGATCTGCATTACATTACATTACGATCATTTGGCAGACGCTTTTATCCAAAGCGACTTACATTACATTAGCACCCTTCGCAGAGGGGGGAGCAATTGAGGGTTCGGTGCCTTGCTCAGGGGCACCTCGGCAGGGGCTCGAACCGGCGAATGTTACATACAGAATGTGAATAAATCATGAATGGATCTGGATCTTTTCAGATTTAACGAAAGCGAAAGTAAGAATTCAAAGATTTACTCCGACACGAACAAATGTAAAGGGACGGATCTAATCAACGACATCCTAATTACATATACAGACAGTACAGAGTCAATACTGAATATGATGGATTTGTTTATTTGTTCATTATTTTTGATCCATTTATGCAACTATATTTTGATGAACGTCAGATCTAAATTCACACCTACTTGACTTTTATAAGACACAAGTCAGTTTTACGGTTTTGAAAAGAACCAGCACCGCAGCTTGTCATGTAATCTGTGATGTGATTATGTGATAAATCCCATCCCATTATCTTTCTGCTTTACAGAATCAGAAACCAACATCTGCACAGATGTAAGTTCACTGTATCAGACATCTTCTTTAACATGTGATCCATTATGAAGTCGTAATGAAGTATGTTATTTTGCTGTACTCTGTTTTTGTATGTTCTTTTTCGGTTTCCCCTGTCTAGAATGGTGACCCTACATTTCGTAGGAACTCAAAAGGGGCGTTGGAGACTGAACCCTCGGGTGAGGCCCAGGATTACTCTGCCGAGTTGACCAAACAGCCGTCTTGGAAGATAAGAAAACCAGAAGTCGTACAGGCTGAAGCAAAGGCCCCTGTGCAGTCTGAGGGCGGCGATTGTGGAAACGACAGGCTGGTTCTGAGCCGGTTCACAATTCAGTTTGGCAACTATAAGGGGAAAACCTTCAAATGGCTGTTGGAGAATGATGTGGGTTACACCGCCCAGCTAGTCGCTTCACACCAGAAAGAGAAAGTGGACAAAAACTCTCAGAACCCACAGATGGCCAACAAGGTACACTGCCTGCAGATACTCACCAGCATAACACACAACCAACACTGCACAACACTGAGCTTTCACCACTGTCACTTCAAAATGGAATACAAGCCTGTTGTTGGTATAATCACCTTTTATTAAATATTGCTATCAAATAAACTAAATTAATAATAATTACAACTTTAAAAAAATTAAAGTCCTCGGAGAACCACCCCCTATTAAAAGGGGAAAAGATAGCAGATCATTGACCTAAACCTCAAGGTTTCACCATAAAATTTGACTATCTTAATTAACAATTGAAATCAAATTAATCTTCTTATTATTATAACACGGGAACTCTTGCATAATTTAGTATTGAATTTACGCTCTTATTTACTTTGATGTTCTGTTATTCGTTCCAACCGAGAATACTTACATCTCCCACATACATTACAGGCCGGATAAATAATTCTGTAATTCTGTTTTCGCCCGTGTGGGTAAAGTAATCCCGAAAAGTCTGTGTGTGTGTGTGTGTGTGTATACGTGTGTATATGTGCGTGCGTGCGTGCGTGCTACCGCGTGCGAGAGAGAGAGCCCTTGGTGGGTGAAGTGTTAAAAACCTTTGTGTTGAAGCTCAGGTAGTACTCCTCCTCGATTAGTCATTTGCATGTCTTCTGTGCCTGACATGGTGAAAGGCGAATAGTTACATTACATTACATTACGATCATTTGGCAGACACTGTTATCCAAAGCGACTTACATTACATTACCACCCTTCGCAGAGGGGGGAGCAATTGAGGGTTCGGTGCCATGCTCAGGGGCACCTCAGCAGAGCCTCAAACCGGTGACCCTCCGGTTCCCAAGCGGAAGCTCTACCCACTGAGCTACTGCCTCCCCTAGTTCTCTGGGCTTTGTGTATTAGGCTCAGACGGTTGAAGCCAGTATTCTGATTGTGAATGTAACCTTATGTTGACCAAATAATGCTTTCAGTATTTATAATAGATAGATGTATATTTTACATCTGACACCTTAAGGCAGGGGTGGGGAAACTCCGACCCGCGAGGCTGTTTGATCCGCAGCGCAAATAACGAATCGCCCGTGATAGGAAAAAGGTTCCCCGCCTTCCCAGTAAGTGTGCCATTTGTAAATTAGCCTTGTGGTGGAAGAGCAAGAAAAATCTGCCATCTATCTCCTTAATAGACTGTCTTTGTCCTATGGGGTCATCAACACCTCTGTCTAAATTGGCTATTTCAGTGTCACACTGAGCTTTGGTGTAGCCATCAAGCTCCTCTTTCTCTTCTACAGAGACTCTGAGCAGTCGAGCAACCAAATCAGGCAGTGAGGCCTTCTCACCTGCCTGAGAAACCTCAGCTCTTACTCTGATGGGGTCTGGTTACTCATACCTCTACCTTTGGGGCAGTGCTTCTCAATTGCTTTCTGTCGAGCCCCCCCTAGGAAGAAGAAAACATTTTACTTCCCCCCACCCTCTGCCACGACGATAAATAGTATAATTTGTCTATAAAATTGTTACAAGTAACAAGTAAGTGCATAACATTGTATCCTTATTAACATGAAGGAAAACTAAAAAAAGAAAGAAATAGATCCACTTACAACAAAGAATAACTTTACTAACCTTGTTTTTTTAGTGTGAACCAGAAAAGATTTAAAGAGCATCAATTTGCCTTAATTTCAACAAAATCAAATCCTTGTGTAAACTATTTTACTATACCAAACATTTTTCAACCAACTAATTGAGCCATTTGATACTGAAAAATAAACTTAAATAAAATTAATAAATAATAATAAATTAAGTTGATCAGCACCATGACCTCAGGAGCGCAACATATTAAACACTTTAACTTACAAAACAAACATGAAAAACAAAACAAATTGTGCTGATTTTTTTGAAACAGCTGATCTTGTCTGTGAGTTGAGGGAGGTGTTTTTCTTTCACCGGCACGTTTTCGCTGAAAAAACTCAAGCGGCTTATCAGCGTGGTTGGGCTGTGATGTGTTTAAGTGACGCCTTCATTTATTTGGCTTCATGCTGTCCGCTGTCAACATTTTTAGACACAGTAAACACACCGATCTTTCCTCGTCTCCCACCGTAGTCACAGAGACGCCAAGCGCTACATGTGCTTCGACATATTTCCTCGTCTTAGCTTTCGGGAGACTTTTGTCTGTCTCATTATCTCCGTCTCTCTCTGCCTTTCTTTTCATCCCTGTTAAGTATTTTTCCAATGTGTCTTCTGCGCTGGCTCCAGCTCTGTGTGTGTGTGTGTGCGTGCGTGCACGCTTGCTCGGTGCAAAAAAAAAACCCCACACCACGGCAGAGGAGCTAACACTCCCTGTGCATTCTCTAATAATGAGAGTAAATGGCACACTACATGTAAACGTGAAAGCGCCACTGCCACCTATGTCCCCCGGGGTCACACGCGCCACCCCTGGCATTTCACCGCGCCCCCCCTATTTGAGAAGCACTGCTTTCGGGTAAGGGAGACAAAATCTATTGACACCTGGCGGAATTCTCTGTAAGCACTAACGGTGATGACAGTTGCCCACCACTAGGGTAATTAAACAACCCTAAATGTGAATGATTAGTAGGAAATATATAGAAGGTGCTCTGGTAACAACAACATTTCTTGTCTTTATCCTAAGAATGCCTTGACTGACTACTCGATGTTCTACCCTGACTTTGCAAATGAAGTCAGGTTCCACCGCCAAGCCCCGAAAGGAAAGATTGGTTTTGGTAAATACAAATCCGAAACCCTGAAGAGTCTGTGCGAGTCGAAGGACAGAGCCAGAATCAGGTATGTTTGAGGGCATGAGTGAGTTGCAAAGAATAACAAATCACACAGCAAGCAGCACAATATGCACTGCACACTACCCTGCCCTTTTTGTATAGTTACGTAGAATTCCTGCGGGGCAAGAAGGAAACCTGCACCCCTAATTCACAAATGGAGGGCGCCATCAGATACATTCTGCAGCGTGATCAAAAAAAGCCTGTGGCTGCTCGGAGGACCAGATCTGCTGCCACCAGGCCACCCACCAGCAGTGCCAAGGTGTCTTTCTGTAAGTGTTGATCAAGCCCTGGGTTATGGGGAGACAATCCTATCATAATTCAAGAGCGTGATCTGTCAATCGAAGAGCAAGAGTCTAAATGTCTCTGCTTGCACTTAAAACTGAGCTTCTTGCACTCATAATGTCTCTCCTGTCGCTTGGATTCCTGTTGCCTGTGCTCAAACTAGATATTGTCTGCTCTTGGATTTTTTCTGTAATATATATATATATATATCCCAGTTTCTTTAAAACATACCAGTTTCCATATTTTTACTGTATTAGCTATATATAGGCCCAATACAGCACACCATATCCTGTTGGGCTGGTTGAGGAACGATGTGACGCTGGTCGACATGGACCATCAACATCAGGGATAGACAATGATCGTTTCATTGGTCTGATGGAGCACTATTCAGAATGTTAAAAACAACATTACAATGGCTTTTGTGGCTGCAGAGGGAAATTATGAAGATGGCCAAGTTTGACAACTAAAGCCTCTGCAAATAAGATAAGATAACATAAAATTTGATTTTACCTTGGGTTCTCTCCGGGTATTTCGGCTTCTTCCCACAGTCCAAAACATGCAAGTTAATTAGGTGATTCCAAATTGTCTGTAGGTGTGAATGTGAGAGTGAGTGTTGTTTGGGTCTATGTGTGCCTTGCGATGGACTGGCGACCTGTCCAGGGTGTACGCTGCCCTTGCCTGTTGACAGCTGGTATTGGCTCCAGCGACCCCGTTAGCAAATAGCATGAGATGGGCGGCAAGAACAAAAGCCAAGTGGTGTTTAGAACCTGAATATCGTAAAGAAACAGTCAGAGATTATAATTACAAGAGAAATAAAGAGAATGAAAAAGGACAGATATGTGCGATTGCAAAAGAAAACAAATTTACCAAGAACAATCAATCAGTCAAAAAGTGCAAGAAATTAAAAGATATACAACATGAGACAATGCACTTGAAGTTAAGAGTTAAGACAGGTGGAGTAACATGGACACCAGAGTTTGCTCAATGGCATCCAGAGAAATTTGGTAGAGCAGAAGGATGTGTAGGATGTAAAGAAAAAGAAGAAAATGTATTTACACCTGAGAGAGAACAAGATTGATAAATGTAATAATGATAAGAAAAACAAAGTGCTCAAAAAAGCTATGAACAATGAAAACGTTTTCAAATCACTCTCAGAATATATAGAAAGGGCATACCAAATAAGATCCCAAATACTCAGGTATTGGGATAAAAACATGTAAATATATCACAATGGAAAGCCTGCCTTAAAGGTACTTTTTTTTGAGTACTTGAAACCCTTTTTTTGTGGATTACTTGGTGCGGCCCAGCCTCACCCAGACTCTGTCTTCAGCGGCCCCCTGGGAAGTTGAGTTCGAGACCCCTGCACTAGAGCATGTAACTCTTTGCTGGCTGACCTGCAGCTTGATTTTTCTGTTGGTGTACAGAATTTTCATACAATATTGTAAAATAAACATCCATTTGGCAATACAGACAAAAAGCTGTCCGATTTTAACATATCTTTTATGTATTTTGTCATCACGCTATCTTAGCACTATACAGGCTTATTAATGCCTCTTAAAGTGACAAATGACCTGTTAGTTCTGGGGGTTTGGTTATCTGGTTGTTCTAGGGTTTTTTTAAACACATAATACAAAGTACTGACCACAGTGTGGAATCAACAAATAGAGTTACAAAGACAGAAGTTATTGCTGTGCCCTTGTATTTGTTTACACTGGATTGTTAAGTTTGACTGTCGCCTCATAATTCATAAACATCACATTTTTTTCCGTCATTCCATAGTGGAGAAAAATGCAGAAGATCTGATCCAGAAAGTGACTAAAATAAATGTCAAACAGATTTTGGACTCCCTGAAAACGAAGAAGGTTATCGATCAAGAATGTTATGATGCAATCTTCAAAATCAGGACGTCTCAGGATCAGATGAGGGAGATCTTCACTGTGATAAAAACTCAGCAGGGCAAAATTGAATTCTATGGGATTCTTGAGAAAAAGGAGCCAGTGCTTATGGATGAGCTCAAGAAAAGACGTAATTGTCATGGTTGAATCCATTTTTTGGATCAAATATCCACAGATCACCTTGAGACCAAAGTTCCACAGTAAAACTGGGAAATTATGAATCTTTTTTCTAGAGGGGGGCATTTTTAAAAGATGATCTCGACTTTTTGAACATGGTCACATAAAATCAGACGAATGTGGAATGAATAAAGACACATCTATTCTTCCTGTTGGAGCCAAAAATTCAACATATATTTTGCTTATTTGCATAATGTGTAATTAGAATTGAATCTAATGTTGGAGTTCATCACGTGTTGGTTTAAAATTAATGTCATTTTTGAATGTGAATGTAAAGTTATCCATCCTATTTCTAATTTTGTCTCGTCAAAGGAGATTGTTTATCTGTGCTCTATTAGCTGTCCTGCTATAGGAGAGGGGTTTTCGTTTTTGTGCGTCTATAGTTTCCATATAAGTATCCTTGTCTGTAGATTCATCAGTTATTTTTTTTTTTTAAATAAATGAATAATAATCATTTACATTTTCGTTTTCCTATGTTTCCTTGTATTATTCCAGTTAAAGAAACGGGTGGACAGTCCTCTGCACCAGGCTCCAGTGACGGTGAGCGATTTAAAGGAAACCTTTTCATTTTTTCTTACTTATTTAACTGAGAACAGACCAGACCAGAACAGAATCTTAAAGGGAGGCTCCGTCAATGTTATTCTCTTCATGTCATTTGGTCTGATCACTTTTCAGCATGTGAAAACAACTTTATACTGGATTTTGCTGGCTGTAGAGGAGAATTATGAAGATGTGCACGGTTGACAACTAAAGCCTCTGCTGGAGCCTCTTAAGGTGTTAGAGGCCAACTTCTTGAAGTGGCTATAGTTTTCAAGAGTAACAGGAAGTAACCCTGTGGTGATAGAGGCCAGGGCAGTGCTAAACCCAATCTCACATGTTAAAATGGTCGTTTCTCGTGTTAGAATCAACAAGCCAGCAAGTGAAGAATATTTAAAGAGTGAGTAAGAGTTTAAAAATGAGTAAGTCAAGAAAAACATAATTTCAGTGACGTCAATGCTAAACTGAATGATCAGTAAATGAATTATGCCATTGTAATCCCGCCTCCTCTTTCCTTGTTTTACAGCTGGAGGATCCTCATCTGGAGCAGCTGGTTCTCTTTTCCCTGTAGGTTGTAGGTGCACTTACTCACTATACAGGCTTATAATGCCTCTTAAAGTGACGAGAGGTTGAAGCTGAAGTGGGCAGTTTGATTTAGAACAAAATGAAAAACACCAAGCTGGAGCTTGGAGGCAAAGTTAGAGGCAAAGTTTATCAGCAATAAGGCAGTCAGAGGATAGTTGTTAAAAAGGTGTAAAGCTAATGTAGCTAACTGACTGCTCCAGAAATAACAATGTTCAATGTTCACGGCACACACACTGCCTGATTCAGTGCACTGTGACCCTGAGTGCTCAACGCTTAATAACAATACAAAAGGAGAATGTCTGCATACCAACATCAGTCTGCTCATAGGAAACCTTCCATAGTAGAAAACACAGTTTAAGCTGGAGGCAGCAGGAAGGACAGTAACACACCTGTTCAGACAGTCAATGATTTAAAGGCAAACATGAAGTAGCTGTGGGACGGGGCGTCTGAACTACAGCTACACAACAGAACTACTGTGGCTGAACTGTTCAGTTGAAAGAAATTGGAGATGTATTTCTTCTGGTTACACTCACATGATTAATATTCTGACAACAATGAAATGAATGAGAGTGGAGGAATTACTTACATACATGCTCTCTGAACATTTGATTTATATTTACCAGGAAGAAGCAAGGAGGACCAGTGAAGAGAAGCTTAGGAGAACACTCTGGTGTTTAAGTGAAGAGGAGCTCAATACATTCAACTGGTTCCTGATTGAAGGATTAAAAAGTCTGGGATACATGCGACATTTAGAATGGAGCACAGATGTAGAGGACACAGTGTATCAGATGATGAGGACCTTCGGCCCCCAGAGTGTGAACGTGGCAGAGGAAATTCTGATAAAAATGAAAAAGCATGATCTGGTGCAGATGTTGTCAGACACCAGCTCAGGATCTAAAGGTGAATCTGGAGGAACAGCATCTGTTCAAGGTAATAACTGCATTACTGTATTTATAATGATATATTACCAAAGGTTTCATATGTAGTGTGAGTGATTGTGATCTGGGTTTGAAATCATGCTGATGCCAAAACATCAAGCTAAACTGTCCTGTAGTCCTGAGGGGTATGAAGGGAGTTTGTGCTTTAAATCTGAGTTATTGGGACTACGGATGTGATTTCAAACGTGGACTTGTCGCCGTGGCAATTTTTCCCTCCACTCCAATCCTGGTCGGAGCAGGGGCCTGTATTCAGAAGGAAGCTCAACTGACCTCGGCCTTGTTTGTATAAGCTGGGTTTACAAAATTGAAACCCTATAATCAGACTCAGTCAGTATCGCGCAGCCACCAATCAGCAAGATCTGTTAATGCAGAGATGTGCTCGCTCCCATGAAAGAGGGCGTGTGTGCAAAGACGAACCAATGGGAACAGGATGGAACAGTCACATGCAGATACGTAATCACGTCTGAGGAGCTGGTGTGTGTGTAACGCCTACTGTTTATTATTCTGTGTAAAGTGTACTGAGACATTCATGTCAAATGCCCTTTCAATAAGCGGGGCTGAAAGAAAAACATCTGTTAAAGGTAATAACTGCATTTTTATATTAGTTATGATATATTTCATGCTAAAGGTTTCATATTTAGTGTGAGTGTTGATATTTATCTGTGATCTGTGTTTGAAGTTTTTCAATTTGGCAGATGCCCCAACATCAAGCTGAACTCCGTTGTGTCGTCCTGCTAATGACATGTCTGATGTGTCTGTGCAGGAATTGATTTGCACCTTAATTAACAAGAGGCTCACATTAGCGTTTGTCAAGATTCAATGAAATCAGTTTTATATCTTCTGTTATTGTCTGAACAGAGAAACAAAAATAACAGAGTCAGCAGAGTAAATCTCTCTCTGTCCATCTTCTCACTGGGCTGCAATGTATGTTTCTTTTTGTTTAGGACCTGAAGAGAGTCCTTCTTTCTTACTTATTTAACTGAGAACAGACCAGACCAGAACAGAATCTTAAAGGGAGGCTCCACCAATGTTATTCTCTTCATGTCATTTGGTCTGATCACTATTCAGCATGTAAAAACAACTTTATACTGGATTTTGCTGGCTGTGGAGGAGAATTATGAAGATGTGCAAGTTTGACAACTAAAGCCTCTGCTGGAGCCTCTTAAGGTGTTAGAGGTCAACGTCTTGAAGTGGCTATAGTTTTCAAAAGTGTAACAGGAAGTAACCCTGTGGTGATAGAGGCCAGGGCAGTGCTAAACCCAATCTCACATGTTAAAATGGTCGTTTCTCGTGTTAGAATCAACAAGCCAGCAAGTGAAGAATATTTAAAGAGTGAGTAAGAGTTTAAAAATGAGTAAGTCAAGAAAAACATAATTTCAGTGACGTCAATGCTAAACTGAATGATCAGTAAATGAATTATGCCATTGTAATCCCGCCTCCTCTTTCCTTGTCTTACAGCTGTAGGATCCTCATCTGGAGCAGCTGGTTCTCTTTTCCCTGTAGGTTGTAGGTGCACTTACTCACTATACAGGCTTATAATGCCTCTTAAAGTGACGAGAGGTTGAAGCTGAAATGGGCAGTTTGATATAGAACAAAATGAAAAACACCAAGCTCGAGATTGGAGGCAAAGTTAGAGACAAAGTTTATCAGCAATAAGGCAGTCAGAGGATAGTTGTTAAAAAGGTGTAAAGCTAATGTAGCTAACTGACTGCTCCAGAAATATCAATGTTCAATGTTCACGGCACACACACTGCCTGATTCAGTGCACTGTGACCCTGAGTGCTCAACGCTCAATAACAATACAAAAGGAGAATGTCTGCATACCAACATCAGTCGGCTCATAGGAAACCTTCCATAGTAGAAAACACAGTTTAAGCTGGAGGCAGCAGGAAGGACAGTAACACACCTGTTCAGACAGTCAATGATTTAAAGGCAAACATGAAGTAGCTGTGGGACGGGGCGTCTGAACTACAGCTACACAACAGAACTACTGTGGCTGAACTGTTCAGTTGAAAGAAATTGGAGATGTATTTCTTCTGGTTACACTCACATGATTAATATTCTGACAACAATGAAATGAATGAGAGTGGAGGAATTACTTACATACATGCTCTCTGAACATTTGATTTAGATTTACCAGGAAGAAACAAGGAGGACCAGTGAAGAGAAGCTTAGGAGAACACTCAGGTGTTTTAGTGAAGAGGAGCTCAAAACATTCAACTGGTTCCTGATTGGAAGATTAAAACACCCGGGACAAATCCAACATTTACAATGGAGCACAGATGAAGAGGACACAGTGGCTGAGATGATGGAGACCTTCGGCCCCCAGAGTGTGAACGTGGCAGAGGAAATTCTGATAAAAATGAAAAGGCATGATCTGGTGCAGATGTTGTCAGACACCAGCTCAGGATCTAAAGATGAGTCTGGAGGAACAACATCTGTTCAAGGTAATAACTGCATTACTGTATTTATAATAATATATTACCAAAGGTTTCATATGTAGTGTGAGTGATTGTGATCTGGGTTTGAAATCATGCTGATGCCAAAACATCAAGCTAAACTGTCCTGTAGTCCTGAGGGGTATGAAGGGAGTTTGTGCTTTAAATCTGAGTTATTGGGACTACGGATGTGATTTGACTTCAAAAGTGGGTTTGTCACTATGACAATTTTTCCCTCCACTCCAATCCTGGTCGGAGCAGGGGCCTGTATTCAGAAGGAAGCTCAACTGACCTCGGCCTTGTTTGTATAAGCTGGGTTTACAAAATTGAAACCCTATAATCAGACTCAGTCAGTATCGCGCAGCCACCAATCAGCAAGATCTGTTAATGCAGAGATGTGCTCGCTCCCATGAAAGAGGGCGTGTGTGCAAAGACGAACCAATGGGAACAGGATGGAACAGTCACATGCAGATACGTAATCACGTCTGAGGAGCTGGTGTGTGTGTAACGCCTACTGTTTATTATTCTGTGTAAAGTGTACATTCATGACAAATTCACTTTCAATACATCTGGATTTGATCCAACTTTATGTCATTAGTGTATCTTGTTGATCAATTATTACCTGTGATCAATACTTTAGACCAGTGGTTCCCAAAATGTGGGGGGGTGTGGGGGGAAGACTTTCTTATCTACAAAAGGGGGGCCCTGCAGAAAAAGTTGGGCAACCACTGCCTTATACTAAGCACTGTTGTCATAACTTTTGTTTTAGTTGCAATACTAGCAACATGAAACGCAGGAAGAAGCGAACGTAAATGTCTGCCTCCTGTTGAGAATCTGTAGTGTTGGTAATGAACATCCTTGGGGAAATGAAGTGGGCTGATGTGTGTTCCCTCTTGTTCTTATAGATCTTGTTTGCTTTTATTTTGTCTACATCCTTGATTTCCTGCTAGTTTCTCAGTCTGCCTGAACATTTGGACTTTGCCTTTTTGGATTCCTGCCATTATGCTGAGCTTTGTTTTGGAACTGTTGTTTAAATGCACACTGCTCCATATCCTTACTGCCTGTGTTTGAGTCCTCACCCTGTACCTATGTTCCAGTGACAGACAGACAGCATGACATCAGACTAATCTGGTTCTTTCTTTCCTTTCTCCTCAGGGAAACAGTCTACGGTGGAATTCCCATCTGCAGACAAAGTGAGCAATGTGATTTTATACATTACAATTTTCAAATCAAATGTGTTTGTGGCTCACCAAAACATGGCGTCAGAGAGCTTTCTTTAATACGAGCGAGCTACTAACAGCTAAGAGCACAGTGTGAAAATAAACCAAGTGTGCTGAGAATAAATGAGGGCGTAAAAACAGGAGCGTGGAGTTCAAAACTATGTTCAAGCAGATAAAACATCTACCACACATGCAGAGAGGAGAATGCACTCATACTTGTCAGTAGCACTCTGGTATTATGATACGTTCTGACGCCATGCTGGAGGGATGAGGTCATGGCACGTACTGAACTACGGCACCCAAAGAAAGAACTTAACATGAGCTTTAAATCAGCTTAACTAAAGACCTGAAGGTTTCCAACACACAGGTTAGAGACGAGAGGTTCAAGCTGATTTGTTTTTAGAACAAAATGTAAAACACCAAGCTGGAGATTGGAGGCAAAGTTTATCAGTAATAAGACAGTCAGAGGATAGTTGTTAGAAAGGTGTAAAGCTAATGTAGCTAACTGACTGCTCCAGAAATAACAATGTTCAAACATGGAAGGCTGCAGGCCGACTGCAGGGACTTTGTACCTTCACACAGGGACGACCGTTTCACTGTCAGGCGTGCTCCAGGTGTCAAAACATGCACACACACGGCACACACACTGCCTGATTCAGTGCACTGTGACCCTGTGTGCTCCACACTCGATAACAATACAAAAGGAGAATGACTGCATACCAACATCAGTCGACTCATAGGAAACCTTCCATAGTAGAAAACACAGTTTAAGCTGGAGGCAGCAGGAAGGACAGTAACACACCTGTTCAGACAGTCAATGATTTAAAGGCAAACATGAAGTAGCTGTGGGACGGGGCGTCTGAACTACAGCTACACAACAGAACTACTGTGGCTGAACTGTTCAGTTGAAAGAAATTGGAGATGTATTTCTTCTGGTTACACTCACATGATTAATATTCTGACAACAATGAAATGAATGAGAGTGGAGGAATTACTTACATACATGCTCTCTGAACATTTGATTTATATTTACCAGGAAGAAGCAAGGAGGACCAGGAAGAAGCTTAGGAGAACACTCAGGTGTTTAAGTACAGAGGAGCTCAATACATTCAACTGGTTCATGATTGGAGGATTAAAACACCCAAGACGAATCCAACGGAGCAGAGATGAAGAGGACACAGTGGCTCAGATGATGAGGACCTTCGGCCCACAGAGTGTGAACGTGGCAGAGGAAATTCTGATAATGATGAAAAGGCATGATCTGGTGCAGATGTTGTCAGACACCAGCTCAGGATCTAAAGATGAGTCTGGAGGAACAACATCTGTTCAAGGTAATAACTGCATTACTGTATTTATAATGATATATTACCAAAGGTTTCATATGTAGTGTGAGTGATTGTGATCTGGGTTTGAAATCATGCTGATGCCAAAACATCAAGCTAAACTGTCCTGTAGTCCTGAGGGGTATGAAGGGAGTTTGTGCTTTAAATCTGAGTTATTGGGACTACGGATGTGATTTCAAACGTGGACTTGTCGCCGTGGCAATTTTTCCCTCCACTCCAATCCTGGTCGGAGCAGGGGCCTGTATTAAGAAGGAAGCTCAACTGACCTCGGCCTTGTTTGTATAAGCTGGGTTTACAAAATTGAAACCCTATAATCAGACTCAGTCAGTATCGCGCAGCCACCAATCAGCAAGATCTGTTAATGCAGAGATGTGCTCGCTCCCATGAAAGAGGGCGTGTGTGCAAAGACGAGCCAATGGGAACAGGATGGAACAGTCACATGCAGATACGTAATCACGTCTGAGGAGCTGGTGTGTGTGTAACGCCTACTGTTTATTATTCTGTGTAAAGTGTACTGAGACATTCATGTCAAATGCCCTTTCAATAAGCGGGGCTGAAAGAAAAACATCTGTTAAAGGTAATAACTGCATTTTTATATTATTTATGATATATTTCATGCCAAAGGTTTCATATTTAGTGTTGATATTTATCTGTGATCTGTTTTTGAAGTTTTAAAATTTGGCAGATGCCCCAACATCAAGCTGAACTGCTGTGCAGGAATTGATTTGCACCTTAATTAACAAAAAGCTCACATTAGCGTTTGTCAAGATTCAATGAAATCAGTTTTATATCCTCTGTTATTGTCTGAACAGAGAAACAAAAATAACAGAGTCAGCAGAGTAAATCTCTCTCTGTCCATCTTCTCACTGGGCTGCAATGTATGTTTCTTTTTGTTTAGGACCTGAAGAGAGTCCTGAAGCATGTGGCAGTGTTGTGGTAAATTCATACATTTAATTACTCATTTAGTGTTTCAAAATGATTGATCAGTATTAATCCCTGTGATTTATCGATTCATTCCTCTACCCTGAAGCAGAAGTCTGCTCTCTGGACCAAAGTCCAACCTGAAGTCAGCAGTGTGGACCAGACTCCAACTTACAGGTGAACTTTATATATTTAGCTTTATGTCACAATCATCAGACCTGATGGAAAAATCAAAGATAAGGATCTTGGAAAATTTTACAGACCAATGCAGCATTAATGATGATTTAAAGCCCAAACTGTTTGTAATAATCTGCCTGCTTCTATTAAAACTATTGTTCATATTCATAAGTGACTCTTGACTACTCAGTGAACTCATGACCACCAACAAACTCCTGCTCCTGTTTAGGAGTCCAAAGCTCCAGTATTCAAGTACACATGCATGCATATTTATTTATATTGTATATAAATGTATATATTGTTCATATATTGCATATTTATATTGGTTTGCGCTGGGTTTGTCATGAAAGGGTTACCATCAAGTACCACTTGAACACTTGGCTGGAACACAGGGAGAGACTGGCAGGCACAGGGTACACACCTGCAGGTCCCCTGCTGGACATCACAATCACTGATGGAAAGTTAGAAGAAGTGTATCTGCCACACTGGATCTGCATCGGTAAGAGGACGTTTAATGAAATCCCATTATTTGTTTGTTGTTTAATACCATGTGTGTAAATGCTTACATGGGTACGATCAGTATGTCCTCACCAGACGTGTTCATTTGTGTGTTGTGCAGATGACATCTCTGATGTGTCTGACAAGTTTGCAGTCCTACACATGGAACTCTGTGGAGACGCTGTGGAAGTGGAACAAGTGTCTGAGGTCACACCATCCCATGTCAAACTGACACAGCCCCACTTCTCTCTTAAAGGGATCCTGATAAGACTCGGCTTTCAACAGAGAGTTTACTGTTCCATGTTGATATATAGGTCCAGCATATCCTTCCTCACGTTACACGTGTATCTGATCCAGAGAGATCCCGGACTACAAGAGGTTATTAATTTTATGTCTCCCTCCCAGCACAAATCACAACAGGTGCAAGACGGCAATTATTAATACAATATGAAACAGCAACAACCATGGTCTTTAAGGCATTTTGTCAAGGCACTAGTTGTACTCGTAGTATTTTAGAATAATACTTTATTCCTCATAAGACCCCCCCTTGAGTTTTGTCTTTTTCCTCAGGCCATCAATAAGAGGAAGTTGTCCTCTGGCTACCAAATCATTGAAAAACCTTATCCAGTGGAAGCCCTGAAAATCAACGACCGTTTCTTCCTCACAGCAAACTTGGACACTGCAGATATTTCTCCTGAGGTAAGGTTTGAACTTTCTTGTCACAGTTGAAATAATCACTTATGAAAAGGTAGAAACTCCTTCATTTCCCTCCTTACTCTCCCACAGGCAAACCATCTCATAATAGAAGAAGACCCAAATTTCTACGAAGTGTTCATTAGAAATCCAGACATTGACTTCATGCTCACACTCAGAGATAGTGGTGATGGAACAGTATGGACCCATGAAATCCGACATGGTCAGTCATTTCAATATGCAGTGTTAATGAAGCAAAGGCTTACACAGTTACTGAAAACAGCTAAATATCAAATCTAAAATCTGCCTTTTATTTCAGAGGAATACCAAAGCAGAAACCCTGCAGCTGCACCGGGTGAGATATGATGATTCCAATTTGTTTTAATCTTCCTGCAAATCAGCACCGAGGTCAAATGCAAGATGAGATTAATGTAAAGGATGGATGATAAGCACTTGACATCATGACTCATCTCACGCTTGATGCTCCCTGCTCCCTGCACAAATGAACACGCATGAATCACTGAAGTATTGGATGATTATGTCATAATGTAGCATACACAAGTGCTTCTGTGGACTGGTTTGGGTTTTACATAAATGTAGACAAATTATACTGACACAACTATAGAGGGCACCAAAAATGACTTACAGCTGATTTCTAACAGCTTAAATACTGACTTAGATCATGACATGAGTGATATTTCACTTGTGATCAGTTTCATTCAATAAAATGTTGATTTGGTTTTCAACCTGATAGTCATTAGATACTGAAGCGACTTTACCAGCTTTGAGTCATTCTCATTCCCTCTGTCCCAGGGAGGCAGTTTGTGGATAAACACTGATAGACTTGATTCAGAGGATGAGCAACATCAAGACAATAAGACAGCAATGGAAGAACATGTATAGAGCTGATTTGTAAATGAAGAGTAACCAAGAAAAATATTTACACCTGCCTGATTAGTAGAATACTATGATGACATACTGCACAACTGCATTCGTTACATTTAAGGCAACATATCACAGAATAGGACTATTACTCCGACCACATGAAATACATTTCCCTGCCCTGATGATTAAAGAGAGCGATCATTTTGTCATTGCTAGACCAAATGATCAGTAAATGTATTATGCCAATGTAATCCACCCTCCTCTTTCCTTGTCTCCGTCTAGCAGCTGGAGGATCCTCAACTGGAGCAGCTGGAGGATCCTCACCTGGAGCAGCTGGAGGATCCTCACCTGGGGCAGCTGGAGGATCCTCACCTGGAGCAGCTGGAGGATCCTCATCTGGAGCAGCTGGAGGATCCTCATCTGGAGCAGCTGGTCCTCCTCCCACTGTACAAGAAGGTAGGTGCACTTATTCACTATACAGGTTTAATAATGCCTCTCAAAGTGACACATGGGCCTGTTAGTCTTCACCGGGCTCAGACCATCTACAACAAGCTAAAGGAAAACACACTTTGACTTATTTTCTCACTTTGTCAGAGAGTGGAATGTTTTGGTGTTTGTTTTTTAAGAGATATGGATCAATGTGGGTTTCTAGTGGACTGTGTAATGTAAGTTTTTATCTATCGACATTTATTTGATCCCAACTATAAAGACTAGCCACATTATTTAGGGGTTAAATCAGTGCAGTTGGTAGTTGTTTAGTTATTGTGATGTGTAAAGGTTTACAAAGGACATCACTCAGCTTTGCACATTTCTCTCTGTCTTTTTTGATGCAGGTCATTTGGTTCTGATAAATAATCATTAATCTTTTTCTTGTTGTTGATACCGTGTCATGTGAGCATGTTGAAGTCTGTAATTAGTGGTTTTATTTTGTATTTATAAGATGTTGCTACTATTCTTGTTGCAGATTTTACATAACGACATAAAGGGTAACAAATACTAGACACACAGAGAAACAAACTACATCCATTTCAACAGCCACACAAAATACAAACACAAAAAGGGCCACAGTGTGGAATCAACAAATAGAGTTACAAAGACAGAAGTTATTGCTGTGCTCTTGTATTTGTTTACACTGGATTGTGAAGTTTGACTGTTGCCTCATAATTCATAAACATCACATTTCTTTCCATCTTTCCTCAGTGGAGGACTTTCTGAAGAAGAATGAAGCAGATCTGATCCAGGGAGTGACTGAAACAAATGTCAATCAGATTCTGGACGCCCTGAAAGCGAAGAAGGTTATCGATCAAGAATGTTATATGAAAATTTTGAAATCTTCCGGTAGCTCTCAGGATCGAATGAGGGACATCTTCAGTGCGGTAAGAACTCAGCAGGGCAAAATTGAATTCTATGAGATACTTGAGAAAAAGGAGCCAGTGCTTATGAATGAGCTCAAGAAAAAGATGTAATTGTCATGGTTGAATCCATTTTTGGATCAAATATCCCCAGATCACCTTGAGACCAAAGTTCCACAGTAAAACTGAAAAATTATGAGTCGTTGTTCTAAAGGGGGGCGTTTAGAAAATGATCTTGACTTTATGAACATGGTCACATAAAATCAGAGGAATGTTGAATGAATAAAGACACATCTATTCTTCCTGTTGGAGCCAAAAATTCAACATATATTTTGCCTTATTTGCATAATGTGTAATTGGAATCGAATCTAATGTTGGTGTTCACTTTGTGTTGGTTTAAAATTAATGTCATTTCTGAATGTGAATGTAAAGTTATCCATCCTATTTCTAATCTTGTCTCGTCATAGGAGATTGTTTATCTGTGCTCTATTAGCTGTCCTGCGATAGGAGAGGGGTTTTCGTTTTTGAGCATGTGCGTCTACAGTTTCCGTGTAAGTATCCTTATCTGTAGATTCATACGTTATCATTTAGTTTAAGCTGCTTCCATATCCCTGACTTGTGTGCTTGCAATATTACAGAATGTGGACTTCATACTTTGAAGTCAATTCTGCATGTCTGATATTTCAAACATCGTTATAGCCTAATACACTGTGTAAATATTAGGACAACAAACCAGCGTGTTCAGATTTCACCTTACAAGCTCTCCTGGTAAGTCAAACACATTTATTTATTTGATCTATTTAATCAGACCAGCATCTGATTAAATAGATAAATGAATAGTGTGATTTTATTGTGTAAGTTAGGTTACATCAGTTGCATTGTGGGTAGCCTGCGGCAGAAACAATGTCTCCTGCTGCAGGTGAGCGGGGTAGAAACGCGGTCCGCAATAAATCAGAATCAGAATCAGAATTCCTTTATTTGTCCCACAACGGGGAAATTTACAGTGTTACAGCAGCAAAGGGGGATAGTGCAGACAAAGAGAAATACATTCAATAAAAAAATAAAATAACAATACAATAAGCAATAAGCAAACACTCATTACGTCATTAAGTCTTATTTTCGTTGTATTGCATGTGCTATATGTATCATATTGTTAAATATGATAGACGTTTTTATATGTTTTTTTAACTTTTATTTGGTTTTGTATTTTCGTTTGCCCTTGAAGCCCGTTTTCACTGTAGTGATGTACATTTTAATTTGATATTCATTCTGGTTAGGCGGACCGAATTTTGTTGTTGTCCTCTGACAATTATTTCCCGACCCATACAAATGCTTATTTGTTGTGTCGTGTGGTGTTCTGAAGTTCGTGTGGATTGTGTGTTTAACCCGTGGCACAGTTAGCATGCTATTTGATTCGTCTAACGTTCGGGGTGCAGTGCCTTTTATGACCACTGCGGTTTATTTCTTAGGGGTTTATGGCTAAAAGGGATTAAGTATTGTTAATTGAATGCGACTTGTCTGGTTTGTTTGGTAACATTGGAAATTAGTATACGACTAGATATAATTTGGTTTAATACTTATTGTGGAGTGAATTTTGATGTGTTAAATAGGCAGAAACAATGTCTTATGTTGCAGTACAATAAAGTCATCTTCATCCAAGCTCATCACAGAAATACACTATTGTGGAATCGTTCCGATTAAAAAGATAGTAATAGTAAACAGAAATGTGTGAAAAAAGTCTGAATTCAAATGTACTATGTATTGTAATATCTAACTAAACGTCAATTTTTTTTTGTTATCAACTTCCTGAAAACTGGTTTGATTCAAATGACATTTATCATTCAATTTTTTCAGAACTTTCCACCTTGGCATGTGACACCTGCTCCCATGACAATTACAAAACGGTATTATAACATTGATTTAGGAATCATTAAATGTCTCCATATAACTAGAGTTTGCCCGTTAATACACCTCCATGTACTGTAAGTGGAGGCAAGTGAGCATCTTTTCTTTTAATTTTTCAGCAATCTCCCATGGGATAATAAAGTTTTATCCTATCGTATCTTTTTATCGCACCTCCCAGCGAAAATCACCGACTCACATATCTATGTGCATCAGAGTAAATCAGTGTAGCAAACTGAGCCTTTCTTTATGCACTTTTGTCTCACTACTCAAAGGCATGGACTTGTTGAATTGTTGGATTTTCATGGTAGGAAATTATTTTATTTTGGTTTTGATGTTCTGTGAAAAAAAGGTTCCCATTGCAAATTAACTTGAAAGGTTACAGATAGAGAGAGGCTTAAAGTATTATTTCATTTATTTAAATAAAAATAAGAAACGAATGCCGCTGATGTTTCCCTCATTTGAAAATCCATTTCTCATGTGTTTAAGATAAGAGATAAGATAATATAATCCTTTATTTGTCCCACAACAGGGAAATTCACATGTTACAGCAGCAAAGTTGATGCAAAGCAATATAGGGCTTTAAGATAAAATAAGAGCCTATTTATAATATTAAGACCTTGTTCCAGACTTAATGTTTAAGCTAAACTCAAGTATGTTTCCATATGAAAAAGTTCATCATCATATATCTGGAGAGAAGAGAAAAGATGCACGGTTGTAGTCCATTTTTCAAGAAAGATGGAGTCTGGCCCGCGACTTTCCAAGTTTTTATATTTTGGCCCACTGTGTATTGAGTTGGACACCCCTGACATAAGGGGTAACAAATATTAGGAACACAGAGAAACAAACTGTATTCATTTCAACAGCCACACACAATACAAGCACAATACTGACCACAGTGTGGGATCAACAAATAGAGTTACAAAGACAGAAGTTATTGCTGTGCTCTTGTATTTGTTGACACTGGATTGTAAAGTTTGACTGTCACCTCATAATTCATAAACATCACATTTCTGTCCATCTCTCCTCAGTGGAGGACTTTCTGAAGAACAATGAAGCAGATCTGATCCAGAAAGTGACTGAAATAAAGGACAAACTGATTTTGGACTCCCTGAAAACCAAGGTCATCGATCAAGAATGTAATGATACAATCCAAAAGACTGGTAGCTCTCAGGATCAAATGAGGAAGACCTTCAGAGTGATAAACACTCAGCAGGGCAAAATGGAGTTTTGGAGGAGCCAACGTTCCTGTCGACTTCCTGCCTTCTGACTTGAGGATTCTTTAGGATTGTTTGGTTGCAGAGAGGAGACAGAGACTCGGGTTTACAGTTTAATGTCCAGTACAGTGACGGAGGGTGACGTCGTCAGGACGCCGATTCAATCAGCAGCAACAATCAGTAACGTTTGCTTGGGTTTTTACAGACGCAGCCAAGAGATGGATCAAAACGTTTCAACGCTCACGGAGCCTGGTGCTCCGAAAAGGACTAGTAAGAGGAAGAGACTGGGTGAGTTCAACACTGAAGCTATCCACGGAAGTGCAGCCAAATGTTAGAGCGGGATCCATCACGTCCTGCTATGATGTGGTCGAAAACACAGCAAATAAGGAGTGAAACCACAGGTTGGATCCTTGTTACAACACTTGTACATGTTGTTACATCATGAGAGGCTGAGTCCTGAAGGACAGAGATGTCCCCCTCTGTTGGTAGCACAGGAGAGCTACAGGGAGGCTGGACGGCGCGCCACACTTGGTGGTAGAAACTCCTGTTACTTTTGGTTGACACGTTTCAGGTTTATGAAGAAACCTTGTTGAACATTCGGAGGAACGAGTGGGCAAATTAAAAGCACCTTGTGTGGCTGAAAACCTTTGTTCCTTGTATTTGTGGACACCCGAGCAGTGCCTGAAACTGACATTCAGGGGAAAAGCCCCTCACGATGTCACAATGTATAAATAAACCTTTTATCTTGTAAATATAGTTTAAGGGTCGGGAATCGAACCTGCAACTTGCTCACAGCACCACTGACAAACATGCTGGTCTGCATGTTCGCATATAAGTGAATGTTACACACAGAATGTGAATGCTGCCGGAACAAATTCCTTTTAAGTGTAAACTTAATTGGCAATAAAGTGATTCTGATCTGAATAAATCACGAATGGATCTGGATCTTTTCCGATTTAACGAAAGCCAAAGTAAGAAATCAAAGGTAAACTCTGACACGGACAAATGTAAAGGGACAGATCTAATCTACGACATCCTAATAGTGGGCCGAGTTTTCAACATTTCGGCCGTGCCTGCCATTACATTTCAAAATGGCCACCACCGACGCCACGTTGAATATTTGTTGAAAACCACAACCAAGTAATATCCCTCCAGTCACCAATTTTACTGTTCTGTTCTCTCCTGAAGGACCTGTTACCTTCACGGCCAAACAGAACACCTCTGACAGCTACCCAACTCTCTCTGGAGTGCTGAGGTTTCAAACCGTGCTGGTGAATGAGGGAGAAGGCTACAGTCCTGACACAGGCCTCTTCTCCTGCCCTGTGACTATTGGCCCTGGTCTTCTGGTTACAACCGGTTGGTTGATTAACCCCCTCCCCACACCAAACGGGTACCCAAAAGGAACACGGTCATCACCCTCACCTTCGCTCACACAATATCATAACATGAATGAAGAACAGTACTGGTAACAGAGTTAGATAACTACATCAATCAATTAACTGCATAAAAAAACCATGTCACACTAATTTGACTCTTCCATGTTTCTTTGGTATAACTCAGTTTAGTCCATGAAAACAATAGGGAAACGCTCCACTCAGATATCCGGCACAGTCCCAAAAAATACCTGAGTACCATGAAAGTTGAGTGACAGCAGCCTTCCTCTGCGAACGAGCTGGCGTCGATCTTCAGACCAATCCTGTTAAGGTCACGGCACCATTGTAACGGGTATGTCTGGCTCGCTGTCCTCTCTGACCAGGCCTGCGGCACATCTGTCACTCCTGGTGATCTCTACGTCGTGTTCTTGTGTTGGATGAACATACCGCACCGCAGACAGCTGCTGGTTGTTTCTTTATTAGGAAGATTGTCTCCTGTACAAGTGAAATAAAATATAACATAACCCAGACACGAGTCAACAGGCCTCCTCTCCGTAACGCGTGGCACGAACTCAGAGTGGTGCAGGCCTGCACTTGTTTCGTGCATCTAAGTCAAGCCACAAAATAAAATGTATAAATGCGCAATGCACTCGACCTAAACAAACTACTAAATGCAGAAATGACCAGCATTTATTATGAAATCAATGAAAGAATTGAACACATACCTGTACAAATGAAATAAAATACAACATGCGGTCTCCCGGACACGATCCTCAACGACCTCCTCTCCAAAACGTGTAGTGGAACGTTCCTCTGGATCTGGCGACTGAGCAGGTTTTAAACCACAGGCAGAGGGAGCATGAGAGGGCTGCAGCTTCAGAGTGGAAAGTTGGTGGAAAGGGACATGGTCAGCGCAGCCAGAAGATCAAGCTCACTCAGGCAGTGGAAAGGCTGGTGGAAGACCTGATCCAGGAGTCGCAAAAGTGTCACAATCATCAGACCTGGTGGAAATATCAAAAATATATGTTGGTAATATACACTCCAGTCATATCTGCTCAGTTCATCCACTAGAGCACATCTTATACTTACATACAACACTAGGGTGACCACTTCCATAACACCAAAAAGGAGGACATTATGCGGCATATCAATAAATTACCATGGTGTACATAGGACTCTGGTATACTCTCATTTACAATACAATTTTGTGTGGTTTGAAGATGTTTGTGTAGCTGAATAGGAAAAAATATTAATGAAAAGTCAAAAAGTGTTTCTTCACAGTATTTGAATTTATTCAATACATTGTGGTGTTCAAAAACTGACCAGTGAGATGAATCTTTTGTGCCACAAAGCATAACATGTGTGGACTCAAATGTAAAAAACAAATAACAGGTAACATATATAATAATAATAAAATGCTTTATTGAAAAGCATAAATAACCTTTTATGTTAACATCAAAGGAGATTGTAAAGAAAACAACATTTACATTCAACTGCTCAAAAAGTATATCATATCTAAAGTGCTTCAGTCATTTGGGGATTTGTCTTCATCTGTTTGTGTGTGTGTGCTGTACTGTGCCACTGAAATGTTTTAACCAAATTCTATTAACTTTGAACTAGATTTACATGTCAATGAATAACTTAAAAGTATATTAAACACATTGGAACTATTTATACATCATATTACGATATTCCAGTGAGTTTACAGGAGCCGTGTCAGTTTACGTTGAGATTAACAAAATGGACGCCGTCCCGCAAAAACCCAAACAAATTAGACTCACTTTACTTCGGTTCGGAAGCTGACCGTTTTTGCAACGTTCAAAACATTCAGACAGTCCCATTACTAAAGTTTAATTTTGTACAGTTGTTTTTACATAATAAACAACAACCAACCTGTGTTCAGCAGGTGAACAGGAGAACCAGGAGTCAGTCCGTTTCTCTCTCACAGATTTCTTTCACAGAACGCGGGGGCCTGAGTGCTTTTAGCATTGATTCGCAACCGGAACGACTACAAATGTTCCACCCCAATAAACAGATGCCCCTCAAATAATTACATTACATTACGATCATTTGGCAGACGCTTTTATCCAAAGCGACTTACAGTACATTACCACCCTTCGCAGAGGGGGGAGCAATTGAGGGTTCGGTGCCTTGCTCAGGGGCACCTCGGCAGGGACTCGAACCGGCAAACCAGTCAAAAGTATGACTCTGGTTCCTCGTTTCGTCCCCGACACAATTCCCCAATTTCATCCCCAAGCTGCTCAAATGCTCTCTATGTTCGGCAACACATATCTATGTGCACCAGAGTAAATCAGAGTGTAGCAAACTGAGCCTTTCTTTATGCACTTTTGTCTCACTACTCCAAGGTATGGACTGTGAATAGTTGAATTGTTGGATTTTCATTGAAGGTTCCCATTGAAAATTCACTTGAAAGGTGGCAGATAGAGAAAGGCAGAGAAGTATTTTCTTTTATTTATTCAAATTTAAAAAAAATGAATGCCACTGATGGAGCTCTTATTTGAAAATCCATTTCTCACGTGTTTATGATAAGAGATAAGATAAGATAAGATAATCCTTTATTCGTCCCACAATAGGGAACTTCACATGTTACAGCAGCAAAGCAATAAAGGGCATTAAGATAAAATAAGAGCCTATTTATAATATTAATCTGTGCTTGCTCTTAATGTTTAAGCTAAACTTAAGTATGTTTCCATATGAAAATGTTGATCATCATACATCTGGAGAGAAGGGAAGCACAATTGTAGTCCATTTTTTAAGAAGTAGGGAGTCTGGCCCACGAGTCTTAGACCCAGTTTTTTATTTTGGCCCACTGTGTATTTGAGTTTGACACCTTGCTGAGTAGGGTAATGCTCTGCTGTCGCTGCCAACATGCGGGGAGGAGCCAACGTACCTGTCGAGTTCCTGTTTGCCTTTCTGACTTTACCGATGGACTTGAGGATTCTTTACGATTGTTTGGTTGCAGAGAGGAGACAGAGACTCGGTGAGTTTACAGTTTAATGTCCAGTACGGCGACGTCATCAGGACGCAGATTAAATCAGCAGCAACAATCAGTGACGATTGCCTGGGTTTTTACAGACGCAGCCAAATGATGGATAAAAACGTTTCAACGCTCACGGAGCCCGGTGCTCGGAAAAAGACTAGTAAGAGGAAGAGACAAGGTGAGTTCAACACTGAAGCTATCCACGGAAGTGGATACGAGATACAAGATACAGATACTTTATTTGTCATCATGTTGCGTACAACTCACAACAAATCGCATGCAATTGAAATTTGACTTGTGGTCGAAATGATGTGGTCGAAAATAAGGAAATGAAACCACAGTCAGGTTGTAGAAACATGTAGAAAATAAACCTTTCATCGTGTAAATATAGTTTAAAGGTCGGGAATCGAACCTGAAACTTGCTGACGGCACCACTGCAAACTAAACATGCCGATCTGCATGTTCGCATATAAGTGAATGTTACATACAGAATATGAATAAATCATGAATGGATCTGGATCTTTTCAGATTTAACGAAAGCGAAAGTAAGAATTCAAAGATTTACTCCGACACGAACAAATGTAAAGGGACGGATCTAATCAACGACATCCTAATTACATATACAGACAGTACAGAGTCAATACTGAATATGATGGATTTGTTTATTTGTTCATTATTTTGATCCATTTATGCAACTATATTTTGATGAACGTCAGATCTAAATTCACACCTACTTGACTTTTATAAGACACAAGTCAGTTTTACGGTTTTGAAAAGAACCAGCACCGCAGCTTGTCATGTAATCTGTGATGTGATTATGTGATAAATCCCATCCCATTATCTTTCTGCTTTACAGAATCAGAAACCAACATCTGCACAGATGTAAGTTCACTGTATCAGACATCTTCTTTAACATGTGATCCATTATGAAGTCGTAATGAAGTATGTTATTTTGCTGTACTCTGTTTTTGTATTTCGGTTTCCCCTGTCTAGAATGGTGACCCTACATTTCGTAGGAACTCAAAAGGCGCGTTGGAGACTGAACCCTCGGGTGAGGCCCAGGATTACTCTGCCCAGTTGACCAAACAGCCCTCTTGGAAGATCAGAAAACCAGAAGTCGTACAGGCTGAAGCAAAGGCCCGTGTGCAGTCTGAGGGCGGCGACTGTGGAAACAACAGGCTGGTTCTGAGCCGGTTCACAATTCAGTTTGGCAAATATAAGGGGAAAACCTTCAAATGGCTGTTGGAGAATGATGTGGGTTACACCGCCAAGCTAGTAGCTTCACACCTGGAAGAGAAAGTGGACACAAACTCTCAGAACCCACAGATGGCCAACAAGGTACACTGCCTGCAGATACTCACCAGCATAACACACAACCAACACTGCACAACACTGAGCTTTCACCACTGTCACTTCAAAATGGAATACAAGCCTGTTGTTGGTATAATCACCTTTTATTAAATATTGCTATCAAATAAACTAAATTAATAATAATTACAACTTTAAAAAAATTAAAGTCCTCGGAGAACCACCCCCTATTAAAAGGGGAAAAGATAGCAGATAATTGACCTAAGCCTCAAGGTTTCACCATAAAATGTGACTATCTTAATTAACAACTGAAATCAAATTAATCTTCTTATTATTATAACACGGGAACCCTTGCATAATTTAGTATTGAATTTACGCTCTTATTTACTTTGATGTTCTGTTATTCGTTCCAACCGAGAATACTTACATCTCCCACATACATTACAGGCCGGATAAATAATTCTGTAATTCTGTTTTCGCCCGTGTGGGTAAAGTAATCCCGAAAAGTCTGTGTGTGTGTGTGTGTGTACGTGTGTATATGTGCGTGCGTGCGTGCGTGCTACCGCGTGCGAGAGAGAGAGCCCTTGGTGGGTGAAGTGTTAAAAACCTTTGTGTTGAAGCTCAGGTAGTACTCCTCCTCGATTAGTCATTTGCATGTCTTCTGTGCCTGACATGGTGAAAGGCGAATAGTTACATTACATTACATTACGATCATTTGGCAGACACTGTTATCCAAAGCGACTTACATTACATTACCACCCTTCGCAGAGGGGGGAGCAATTGAGGGTTCGGTGCCTTGCTCAGGGGCATCTCGGCAGGGCCTCAAACCGGTGACCCTCCGGTTCCCAAGCGGAAGCTCTACCCACTGAGCTACTGCCTCCCCTAGTTCTCTGGGCTTTGTGTATTAGGCTCAGACGGTTGAAGCCAGTATTCTGATTGTGAATGTAACCTTATGTTGACCAAATAATGCTTTCAGTATTTATAATAGATAGATGTATATTTTACATCTGACACCTTAAGGCAGGGGTGGGGAAACTCCGACCCGCGAGGCTGTTTGATCCGCAGCGCAAATAACGAATCGCCCGTGATAGGAAAAAGGTTCCCCGCCTTCCCAGTAAGTGTGCCATTTGTAAATTAGCCTTGTGGTGGAAGAGCAAGAAAAATCTGCCACCTATCTCCTTAATAGACTGTCTTTGTCCTATGGGGTCATCAACACCTCTGTCTAAATTGGCTATTTCAGTGTCACACTGAGCTTTGGTGTAGCCATCAAGCTCCTCTTTCTCTTCTACAGAGACTCTGAGGAGTCCAGCAACCAAATCAGGCAGTGAGGCCTTCTCACCTGCCTGAGAAACCTCAGCTCTTACTCTGATGGGGTCTGGTTACTCATACCTCTACCTTTGGGACAGTGCTTCTCAATTGTTTTCTGTCGAGCCCCCCCTAGGAAGAAGAAAACATTTTACTTCCCCCCACCCTCTGCCACGACGATAAATAGTATAATTTGTCTATAAAATTGTTACAAGTAACAAGTAAGTGCATAACATTGTATCCTTATTAACATGAAGGAAAACTAAAAAAAGAAAGAAATAGATCCACTTACAACAAAGAATAACTTTACTAACCTTGTTTTTTTAGTGTGAACCAGAAAAGATTTAAAGAGCATCAATTTGCCTTAATTTCAACAAAATCAAATCCTTGTGTAAACTATTTTACTATACCAAACATTTTTCAACCAACTAATTGAGCCATTTGATACTGAAAAATAAACTTAAATAAAATTAATAAATAATAATAAATTAAGTTGATCAGCACCATGACCTCAGGAGCGCAACATATTAAACACTTTAACTTAAAAACAAACATGAAAAACAAAACAAATTGTGCTGATTTTTTGAAACAGCTGATCTTGTCTGTGAGTTGAGGGAGGTGTTTTTCTTTCACCGGCACGTTTTCGCTGAAAAAACTCAAGCGGCTTATCAGCGTGGTTGGGCTGTGATGTGTTTAAGTGACGCCTTCATTTATTTGGCTTCATGCTGTCCGCTGTCAACATTTTTAGACACAGTAAACACACCGATCTTTCCTCGTCTCCCACCGTAGTCACAGAGACGCCAAGCGCTACATGTGCTTCGACATATTTCCTCGTCTTAGCTTTCGGGAGACTTTTGTCTGTCTCATTATCTCCGTCTCTCTCTGCCTTTCTTTTCATCCCTGTTAAGTTTTTTTCCAATGTGTCTTCTGCGCTGGCTCCAGCTCTGTGTGTGTGTGTGTGTGTGTGTGTGTGTGTGTGTGGGTGCGTGTGCGTGCGTGCGCGCTTGCTCGGTGCAAAATAAAAAACCCCACACCACGGCAGAGGAGCTAACACTCCCTGTGCATTCTCTAATAATGAGAGTAAATGGCACACTACATGTAAACGTGAAAGCGCCACTGCCACCTATGTCCCCCGGGGTCACACGCGCCACCCCTGGCATTTCACCGCGCCCCCCCTATTTGAGAAGCACTGCTTTCGGGTAAGGGAGACAAAATCTATTGACACCTGGCGGAATTCTCTGTAAGCACAAACGGTGATGACAGTTGCCCACCACTAGGGTCATTAAACAACCCTAAATGTGAATGATTAGTAGGAAATATATAGAAGGTGCTCTGGTAACAACAACATTTCTTGTCTTTATCCTAAGAATGCCTTGACTGACTACTCGATGTTCTACCCTGACTTTGCAAATGGAGTCAGGTTCCACCGCCAAGCCCCGAAAGGAAAGATTGGTTTTGGTCAATACAAATCCGAAACCCTGAAGAGTCTGTACGAGTCGAAGGACAGAGTCAGAATCAGGTATGTTTGAGGGCATGATGAGTTGCAAAGAATAACAAATCACACAGCAAGCAGCACAATATGCACTGCACACTACCCTGCCCTTTTTGTATAGTTACGTAGAATTCCTGCGGGGCAAGAAGGAAACCTGCACCCCTAATTCACCAATGGAGGGCACCATCAGATACATTCTGCAGCGTGATCAAAAAAAGCCTGTGGCTGCTCGGAGGACCAGATCTGCTGCCACCAGGCCACCCACCAGCAGTGCCAAGGTGTCTTTCTGTAAGTGTTGATCAAGCCCTGGGTTATGGGGAGACAATCCTATCATAATTCAAGAGCGTGATCTGTCAATCTAAGAGCAAGAGTCTAAATGTCTCTGCTTGCACTTTAAACTGAGCTTCTTGCACTCATAATGTTTCTCCTGTCCCTTGGATTCCTGTTGCCTGTGCTCAAACTAGATATTGTCTGCTCTTGGATTTTTTTCTGTAATATATATATATATATATCCCAGTTTCTTTAATATATACCAGTTTCCATATTTTTACAGTATTAGCTATATATAGGCCCAAGAGTAGCTGTCTAGCACACCATATCCTGTTGGGCTGGTTGAGGAACGATGTGACGCTGGTCGACATGGACCATCAACATCAGGGATAGACAATGATCGTTTCATTGGTCTGATGGAGCACTATTCAGAATGTTAAAAACAACATTACAATGGCTTTTGTGGCTGCAGAGGGAAATTATGAAGATGTGCAAGTTTGACAACTAAAGCCTCTGCAAATAAGATAAGATAACATAAAATTTGATTTTATCTTGGGTTCTCTCCGGGTACTTTGGCTTCTTCCCACAGTCCAAAACATGCAAGTTAATTAGGTGATTCCAAATTGTCTGTAGGTGTGAATGTGAGAGTGAGTGTTGTTTGGGTCTATGTGTGCCTTGCGATGGACTGGCGACCTGTCCAGGGTGGTTGCGCGAGTCGTTGCCCTGGGCGTTTTATTTGTTTGTTTATCACTTGCTCAGCTGTCACGAGCTCAGGCTCGTGACAGCTGTGTTTGTTTGTTGACAAGTTAGTTGATGTGAATTAGCAAAGTTAGTCACTTGGTTGAAACGTGATTCCGGAGAAGTGATGGGTTGGTCGTGAACTTTGAAGTGACCAACGGGAGCCGGCTCCGGATTGTCCATGATTTTCACCGGTAAGTACGCGATAGAAGCGGGGGGTGAAGGAAGACAGAGAGAGACGTATGACGCTGTCCGTCATTTTAACCGGCAAGTGAGCCGGCACCGGCAAGTGTGCGATAGAAAAAAGCAAAGCCACCAACAAATTGTTAAGTGCAAAAAAATTTGAAGAGCGACTTGGGAGCTGAACGTGCCGGCTCTTTTTACTCAGCCGAGCCAAAATAACCGGCTCTCTAAAAAGAGAAATGCCCATCACTATTCCGGAGTGACACCAAGTGGAAGGAAAAAATATCCTGTCACCCAGTGCAAGGTACAGAGGACTCAACAAGAGTAATCAGTGACCTAATAAAGACAGCAGAGTGTTGCAATAGGAAAGGGAAAATAATTGCATGGTTAGCAAATAGCATGAGATGGGCGGCAAGAACAAAAGCCAAGTGGTGTTTTGAACCTGAATATCGTAAAGAAACAGTCAGAGATTATAATTACAAGAGAAATAAAGAGAATGAAAAAGGACAGATATGTGCGATTGCAAAAGAAAACAAATTTACCAAGAACAATCAATCAGTCAAAAAGTGCAAGAAATTAAAAGATATACAACATGAGACAATGCACTTGAAGTTAAGAGTTAAGACAGGTGGAGTAACATGGACACCAGAGTTTGCTCAATGGCATCCAGAGAAATTTGGTAGAGCAGAAGGATGTGTAGGATGTAAAGAAAAAGAAGAAAATGTATTTACACCTGAGAGAGAACACGATTGATTAATGTAATAATGATAAGAAAAACAAAGTGCTCAAAAAAGCTATGAACAATGAAAACGTTTTCAAATCACTCTCAGAATATATAGAAAGGGCATACTAAATAAGATCCCAAATACTCAGGTATTGGGATAAAAACATGTAAATATATCACAATGGAAAGCCTGCCTTAAAGGTACTTTTTTTTGAGTACTTGAAACCCTTTTTTTGTGGAATACTTGGTGCGGCCCAGCCTCACCCAGACTCTACCTTCAGCGGCCCCCTGGGAAGTTGAGTTCGAGACCCCTGCACTAGAGCATGTAACTCTTTGCTGGCTGACCTGCAGCTTGATTTTTCTGTTGGTGTACAGAATTTTCATACAATATTGTAAAATAAACATCCATTTGGCAATACAGACAAAAAGCTGTCCGATTTTAACATATCTTTTATATATTTTGTCATCACGCTATCTTAGCACTATACAGGCTTATTAATGCCTCTTAAAGTGACAAATGACCTGTTAGTCCTGGGGGTTTGGTTATCTGGTTGTTCTAGGGTTTTTTTAAACACATAATACAAAGTACTGACCACAGTGTGGAATCAACAAATAGAGTTACAAAGACAGAAGTTATTGCTGTGCCCTTGTATTTGTTTACACTGGATTGTTAAGTTTGACTGTCGCCTCATAATTCATAAACATCAAATTTTTTTCCGTCATTCCACAGTGGAGAAAAATGCAGAAGATCTGATCCAGAAAGTGACTAAAATAAATGTCAAACAGATTTTGGACTCCCTGAAAACGAAGAAGGTTATCGATCAAGAATGTTATGATGCAATCTTCAAAATCAGGACGTCTCAGGATCAGATGAGGGAGATCTTCACTGTGATAAAAACTCAGCAGGGCAAAATTGAATTCAATATGATTCTTGAGAGAAAGGAGCCAGTGCTTATGGATGAGCTCAAGAAAAGACGTAATTGTCATGGTTGAATCCATTTTTTGGATCAAATATCCACAGATCACCTTGAGACCAAAGTTCCACAGTAAAACTGGGAAATTATGAATCTTTTTTCTAGAGGGGGGCATTTTAAAAGATGATATCGACTTTTTGAACATGGTCACATAAAATCAGACGAATGTGGAATGAATAAAGACACATCTATTCTTCCTGTTGGAGCCAAAAATTCAACATATATTTTGCTTATTTGCATAATGTGTAATTGGAATTGAATCTAATGTTGGAGTTCATCACGTGTTGGTTTAAAATTAATGTCATTCTTGAATGTGAATGTAAAGTTATCCATCCTATTTCTAATTTTGTCTCGTCAAAGGAGATTGTTTACCTGTGCTCTATTAGCTGTCCTGCGATAGGAGAGGGGTTTTCGTTTTTGTGCGTCTATAGTTTCCATATAAGTATCCTTGTCTGTAGATTCATCAGTTATTTTTTTTTTTTAAATAAATGAATAATAATCATTTACATTTTCATTTTCCTATGTTTCCTTGTATTATTCCAGTTAAAGAAACGGGTGGACAGTCCTCTGCACCAGGCTCCAGTGACGGTGAGCGATTTAAAGGAAACCTTTTCATTTATTCTTACTTATTTAACTGAGAACAGACCAGACCAGAACAGAATCTTAAAGGGAGGCTCCGTCAATGTTATTCTCTTCATGTCATTTGGTCTGATCACTTTTCTGCATGTAAAAACAACTTTATACTGGATTTTGCTGGCTGTAGAGGAGAATTATGAAGATGTGCACGTTTGACAACTAAAGCCTCTGCTGGAGTCTCTTAAGGTGTTAGAGGCCAACTTCTTGAAGTGGCTATAGTTTTCAAGAGTAACAGGAAGTAACCCTGTGGTGATAGAGGCCAGGGCAGTGCTAAACCCAATCTCACATGTTAAAATGGTCGTTTCTCGTGTTAGAATCAACAAGCCAGCAAGTGAAGAATATTTAAAGAGTGAGTAAGAGTTTAAAAATGAGTAAGTCAAGAAAAACATAATTTCAGTGACGTTAATGCTAAACTGAATGATCAGTAAATGAATTATGCCATTGTAATCCCGCCTCCTCTCTCCTTGTCTTACAGCTGTAGGATCCTCATCTGGAGCAGCTGGTTCTCTTTTCCCTGTAGGTTGTAGGTGCACTTACTCACTATTCAGGCTTATAATGCCTCTTAAAGTGACGAGAGGTTGAAGCTGAAATGGGCAGTTTGATTTAGAACAAAATGAAAAACACCAAGCTGGAGCTTGGAGGCAAAGTTAGAGACAAAGTTTATCAGCAATAAGGCAGTCAGAGGATAGTTGTTAAAAAGGTGTAAAGCTAATGTAGCCAACTGACTGCTCCAGAAATAACAATGTTCAATGTTCACGGCACACACACTGCCTGATTCAGTGCACTGTGACCCTGAGTGCTCAACGCTCAATAACAATACAAAAGGAGAATGTCTGCATACCAACATCAGTCGGCTCATAGGAAACCTTCCATAGTAGAAAACACAGTTTAAGCTGGAGGCAGCAGGAAGGACAGTAACACACCTGTTCAGACAGTCAATGATTTAAAGGCAAACATGAAGTAGCTGTGGGACGGGGCGTCTGAACTACAGCTACACAACAGAACTACTGTGGCTGAACTGTTCAGTTGAAAGAAATTGGAGATGGATTTCTTCTGGTTACACTCACATGATTAATATTCTGACAACAATGAAATGAATGAGAGTGGAGGAATTACTTACATACATGCTCTCTGAACATTTGATTTATATTTACCAGGAAGAAGCAGGGAGGACCAGAGAGAAGCTTAGGAGAACACTCAGGTGTTTTAGTGAAGAGGAGCTCAAAACATTCAACTGGTTCCTGATTGGAGGATTGGAACACAATAAACGATTCCTACATTTACGATGGAGCAGAGATGTAGACCACACAGTGGATCAGATGATGAGGACCTTCGGCCCACAGAGTGTGAACGTGGCAGAGGAAATTCTGATAAAAATGAAAAGGCATGATCTGGTGCAGATGTTGTCAGACACCAGCTCAGGATCTAAAGGTGAGTCTGGAGGAACAACATCTGTTCAAGGTAATAACTGCATTACTGTATTTATAATGATATATTACCAAAGGTTTCATATGTAGTGTGAGTGATTGTGATCTGGGTTTGAAATCATGCTGATGCCAAAACATCAAGCTAAACTGTCCTGTAGTCCTGAGGGGTATGAAGGGAGTTTGTGCTTTAAATCTGAGTTATTGGGACTACGGATGTGATTTCAAACGTGGACTTGTCGCCATGGCAATTTTTCCCTCCACTCCAATCCTGGTCGGAGCAGGGGCCTGTATTAAGAAGGAAGCTCAACTGACCTCGGCCTTGTTTGTGTAAGCTGGGTTTACAAAATTGAAACCCTATAATCAGACTCAGTCAGTATCGCGCAGCCACCAATCAGCAAGATCTGTTAATGCAGAGATGTGCTCGCTCCCATGAAAGAGGGCGTGTGTGCAAAGACGAGCCAATGGGAACAGGATGGAACAGTCACATGCAGATACGTAATCACGTCTGAGGAGCTGGTGTGTGTGTATTGTCCTACTGTTTATTATTCTGTGTAAAGTGTACTGAGACATTCATGTCAAATGCACTTTCAATAAGCGGGGCTGAAAGAAAAACATCTGTTAAAGGTAATAACTGCATTTTTATATTATTTATGATATATTTCATGCTAAAGGCTTCATATTTAGTGTGAGTGTTGATATTTATCTGTGATCTGTGTTTGAAGTTTTTCAATTTGGCAGATGCCCCAACATCAAGCTAAACTCCGTTGTGTCGTCCTGCTAATGACATGTCTGACGTGTCTGTGCAGGAATTGATTTGCACCTTAATTAACAAGAGGCTCACATTAGCGTTTGTCAGGATTCAATGAAATCAGTTTTATATCCTCTGTTATTGTCTGAACAGAGAAACAAAAATAACAGAGTCAGCAGAGTAAATCTCTCTCTGTCCATCTTCTCACTGGGCTGCAATGTATGTTTCTTTTTGTTTAGGACCTGAAGAGAGTCCTTCTTTCTTACTTATTTAACTGAGAACAGACCAGACCAGAACAGAATCTTAAAGGGAGGCTCCACCAATGTTACTCTCTTCATGTCATTTGGTCTGATCACTTTTCAGCATGTAAAAACAACTTTATACTGGATTTTGCTGGCTGTAGAGGAGAATTATGAAGATGTGCACGTTTGACAACTAAAGCCTCTGCTGGAGTGTCTTAAGGTGTTAGAGGTCAACTTCTTGAAGTGGCTATAGTTTTCAAAAGTGTAACAGGAAGTAACCCTGTGGTGATAGAGGCCAGGGCAGTGCTAAACCCAATCTCACATGTTAAAATGGTCGTTTCTCGTGTTAGAATCAACAAGCCAGCAAGTGAAGAACATTTAAAGAGTGAGTAAGGGTTTAAAAATGAGTAAGTCAAAAAAAACATAATTTCAGTGACGTCACCCTGATGATTAAAGAAAGCAATCATTTAGTCAATGCTAAACTGAATGATCAGTAAATGAATTATGCCATTGTAATCCCGCCTCCTCTTTCCTTGTCTTTCAGCTGTAGGATCCTCATCTGGAGCAGCTGGTTCTCTTTTCCCTGTAGGTTGTAGGTGCACTTACTTGCTATTCAGGCTTATAATGCCTCTTAAAGTGACGAGAGGTTGAAGCTGAAATGGGCAGTTTGATTTATAACAAAATGAAAAACACCAAGCTGGAGCTTGGAGGCAAAGTTTATCAGTAATAAGACAGTCAGAGGATAGTTGTTAAAAAGGTGTAAAGCTAATGTAGCTAACTGACTGCTCCAGAAATAACAATGTTCAATGTTCACGGCACACACACTGCCTGATTCAGTGCACTGTGACCCTGAGTGCTCAACGCTCAATAACAATACAAAAGGAGAATGTCTGCATACCAACATCAGTCGGCTCATAGGAAACCTTCCATAGTAGAAAACACAGTTTAAGCTGGAGGCAGCAGGAAGGACAGTAACACACCTGTTCAGACAGTCAATGATTTAAAGGCAAACATGAAGTAGCTGTGGGACGGGGCGTCTGAACTACAGCTACACAACAGAACTACTGTGGCTGAACTGTTCAGTTAAAAGAAATTGGAGATGGATTTCTTCTGGTTACACTCACATGATTAATATTCTGACAACAATGAAATGAATGAGAGTGGAGGAATTACTTACATACATGCTCTCTGAACATTTGATTTATATTTACCAGGAAGAAGCAAGGAGGACCAGAGAGAAGCTTAGGAGAACACTCAGGTGTTTAAGTGAAGAGGAGCTCAATACATTCAACTGGTTCCTGATTGCAAGATTAAAACACTCGGGACAAATCCAACATTTACGATGGAGCAGAGATGTAGAGGACACAGTGGCTCAGATGATGAGGATCTTCGGCCCCCAGAGTGTGAACGTGGCAGAGGAAATTCTGATAAAAATGAAAAGGCATGATCTGGTGCAGATGTTGTCAGACACCAGCTCAGGACCTAAAGATGAGTCTGGAGGAACAACATCTGTTCAAGGTAATAACTGCATTACTGTATTTATAATGATATATTACCAAAGGTTTCATATGTAGTGTGAGTGATTGTGATCTGGGTTTGAAATCATGCTGATGCCAAAACATCAAGCTAAACTGTCCTGTAGTCTTGAGGGGTATGAAGGGAGTTTGTGCTTCAAATCCAAGTTATTGGGACTACGGATGTGATTTCAAACGTGGGCTTGTCGCCATGGCAATTTTTCCCTCCACTCCAATCCTGGTCAGAGCCGGGGCCTGTATTAAGAAGGAAGCTCAACTGACCTCGGCCTTGTTTGTGTAAGCTGGGTTTACAAAATTGAAACCCTATAATCAGACTCAGTCAGTATCGCGCAGCCACCAATCAGCAAGATCTGTTAATGCAGAGATGTGCTCGCCCCCATGAAAGAGGGCGTGTGTGCAAAGACGAGCCAATGGGAACAGGATGGAACAGTCACATGCAGATACGTAATCACGTCTGAGGAGCTGGTGTGTGTGTAACGCCTACTGTTTATTATTCTGTGTAAAGTGTACTGAGACATTCATGTCAAATGCCCTTTCAATAAGCGGGGCTGAAAGAAAAACATCTGTTAAAGGTAATAACTGCATTATTATATTATTTATGATATATTTCATGCCAAAGGTTTCATATTTAGTGTTGATATTTATCTGTGATCTGTGTTTGAAGTTTTTAAATTTGGCAGATGCCCCAACATCAAGCTGAACTGCTGTGCAGGAATTGATTTGCACCTTAATTAACAAAAAGCTCACATTAGCGTTTGTCAAGATTCAATGAAATCAGTTTTATATCCTCTGTTATTGTCTGAACAGAGAAACAAAAATAACAGAGTCAGCAGAGTAAATCTCTCTCTGTCCATCTTCTCACTGGGCTGCAATGTATGTTTCTTTTTGTTTAGGACCTGAAGAGAGTCCTTCATTCTTACTTATTTAACTGAGAACAGACCAGACCAGACCAGAATCTTAAATGGAGGCTCCACCAATGTTATTCTCTTCATGTCATTTGGTCTGATCACTATTCAGCATGTAAAAACAACTTTATACTGGATTTTGCTGGCTGTTGAGGAGAATTATGAAGATGTGCAAGTTTGACAACTAAAGCCTCTGCTGGAGTGTCTTAAGGTGTTAGAGGTCAACGTCTTGAACGGGGCTAAAGTTTTCAAAAGTGTAACAGGAAGTAACCCTGTGGTGATAGAGGCCAGGGCAGTGCTAAACCCAATCTCACATGTTAAAATGGTCGTTTCTCGTGTTAGAATCGACCAGACAGCAAGTGAAGAACATTTAAAGAGTGAGTAAGAGTTTAAAAATGAGTAAGTCAAAAAAAACATAAATTCAGTGATGTCACCCTGATGATTAAAGAAAGCAATCATTTAGTCAATGCTAAACTGAATGATCAGTAAATGAATTATGCCATTGTAATCCCGCCTCCTCTTTCCTTGTCTTACAGCTGTAGGATCCTCATCTGGAGCAGCTGGTTCTCTTTTCCCTGTAGGTTGTAGGTGCACTTACTCGCTATTCAGGCTTATAATGCCTCTTAAAGTGACGAGAGGTTGAAGCTGAAATGGGCAGTTTGATTTAGAACAAAATGAAAAACACCAAGCTGGAGATTGGAGGCAAAGTTAGAGACAAAGTTTATCAGCAATAAGACAGTCAGAGGATAGTTGTTAAAAAGGTGTAAAGCTAATGTAGCTAACTGACTGCTCCAGAAATAACAATGTTCAATGTTCACGGCACACACACTGCCTGATTCAGTGCACTGTGACCCTGAGTGCTCAACGCTCAATAACAATACAAAAGGAGAATGTCTGCATACCAACATCAGTCGGCTCATAGGAAACCTTCCATAGTAGAAAACACAGTTTAAGCTGGAGGCAGCAGGAAGGACAGTAACACACCTGTTCAGACAGTCAATGATTTAAAGGCAAACATGAAGTAGCTGTGGGACGGGGCGTCTGAACTACAGCTACACAACAGAACTACTGTGGCTGAACTGTTCAGTTGAAAGAAATTGGAGATGGATTTCTTCTGGTTACACTCACAGGATTAATATTCTGACAACAATGACATGAATGAGAGTGGAGGAATTACTTACATACATGCTCTCTGAACATTTGATTTATATTTACCAGGAAGAAGCAGGGAGGACCAGAGAGAAGCTTAGGAGAACACTCAGGTGTTTAAGTACAGAGGAGCTCAAAACATTCAACTGGTTCCTGATTGGAGGATTAAAATGTCTGGGATACATGCAACATTTAAAATGGAGCACAGATGTAGAGGGCACAGTGGCTGAGATGATGGAGTCCTTCGGCCCCCAGAGTGTGAACGTGGCAGAGGAAATTCTGATAAAAATGAAAAGGCATGATCTGGTGCAGATGTTGTCAGACACCAGCTCAGGACCTAAAGATGAGTCTGGAGGAACAACATCTGTTCAAGGTAATAACTGCATTACTGTATTTATAATGATATATTACCAAAGGTTTCATATGTAGTGTGAGTGATTGTGATCTGGGTTTGAAATCATGCTGATGCCAAAACATCAAGCTAAACTGTCCTGTAGTCCTGAGGGGTATGAAGGGAGTTTGTGCTTCAAATCCAAGTTATTGGGACTACGGATGTGATTTCAAACATGGGCTTGTCGCCGTGGCAATTTTTCCCTCCACTCCAATCCTGGTCAGAGCCGGGGCCTGTATTAAGAAGGAAGCTCAACTGACCTCGGCCTTGTTTGTGTAAGCTGGGTTTACAAGATCTGTTAATGCAGAGATGTGCTCGCCCCCATGAAAGAGGGCGTGTGTGCAAAGACGAGCCAATGGGAACAGGATGGAACAGTCACATGCAGATACGTAATCACGTCTGAGGAGCTGGTGTGTGTGTAACGCCTACTGTTTATTATTCTGTGTAAAGTGTACTGAGACATTCATGTCAAATGCCCTTTCAATAAGCGGGGCTGAAAGAAAAACATCTGTTAAAGGTAATAACTGCATTATTATATTATTTATGATATATTTCATGCCAAAGGTTTCATATTTAGTGTTGATATTTATCTGTGATCTGTGTTTGAAGTTTTTAAATTTGGCAGATGCCCCAACATCAAGCTGAACTGCTGTGCAGGAATTGATTTGCACCTTAATTAACAAAAAGCTCACATTAGCGTTTGTCAAGATTCAATGAAATCAGTTTTATATCCTCTGTTATTGTCTGAACAGAGAAACAAAAATAACAGAGTCAGCAGAGTAAATCTCTCTCTGTCCATCTTCTCACTGGGCTGCAATGTATGTTTCTTTTTGTTTAGGACCTGAAGAGAGTCCTGAGGCATGTGGCAGTGTTGTGGTAAATTCATACATTTAATTACTCATTTAGTGTTTCAAAATGATTGATCAGGATTAATCCCTGTGATTTATCGATTCATTCCTCTACCCTGAAGCAGAAGTCTGCTCTCTGGACCAAAGTCCAACCTGAAGTCAGCAGTGTGGACCAGACTACAACTTACAGGTGAACTTTATATATTTAGCTTTATGTCACAATCATCAGACCTGATGGAAAAATCAAAGATAAGGATCTCGGAAAATTTTACAGACCAATGCAGCATTAATGATGATTTAAAGCCCAAACTGATTGTAATAATCTGCCTGCTTCTATTAGAACTATTGTTCATATTCATAAGTGACTCTTGACTACTCAGTGAACTCATGACCACCAACAAACATCCTGCTCCTGTTTAGGAGTCCAAAGCTCCAGTATTCAAGTACACATGCATGCATATTTATTTATATTGTATATAAATGTATATATTGTTCATATATTGCATATTTATATTGATCTCTTTCTACAAAATGTGTATCTTTGTCCCATACAAAGTGTTTGTGCACATGTTAGGGCTCCCAGGGGTGGATTTGGCCGCAGAGGCATTTTACCTGTGTTAAGCAGGTGAACAGCACAATCGGGAATTGATCAACCAGTCTGAAGTACCTGCGGTCCTGAGTGCTTTCCCATTGATTCCCCCCATGCAACCGGAACAAATTCCATCCCTCCACCCCCCTGATATGGACAAACAAACACATTCCACTCAAATAATACAGTGGCAATTAATATAGAAGTACTTTAAGATTAATGGATCAAGTTTCTTTTCTGAATAAAATACATTCATACAGTAATCCAAAATGAGATTAAAGGGTTTAATCCTTATGTGGTCACGCCATATCGGGTGTGCCACACATAACACAACTATTCAAATGAATGATGTTGTAAATATTCAGTATTGAACATTTAATGTCATTCTGTTCTTTTCTTTCAGCCTCCAGTCTGAAGCAGGTCACTTTGAATGCAGCGTGTCTGGTTTCCGCTGGGTTTGTCATGAAAGGGTTACCATCAAGTACCACTTGAACACTTGGCTGGAACACAGGGAGAGACTGGCAGGCACAGGGTACACACCTGCAGGTCCCCTGCTGGACATCACAATCACTGATGGAAAGTTTGAAGAAGTGTATCTGCCACACTGGATCTGCATCGGTAAGAGGACGTTTAATGAAATCCCATTATTTCTTTGTTGTTTAATACCATGTGTGTAAATGCTTACATGGGTACGATCAGTATGTCCTCACCAGACGTGTTCATTTGTGTGTTGTGCAGATGACATCTCTGATGTGTCTGACGAGTTTGCAGTCCTACACATGGAACTCTGTGGAGACGCTGTGGAAGTGGAACAAGTGTATGCCAATGTAATCCACCCTCCTCTTTCCTTGTCTCCGTCTAGCAGCTGTCGGATCCTCACCTGGAGCAGCTGGAGGATCCTCACCTGGAGCAGCTGGAGGATCCTCACCTGGGGCAGCTGGAGGATCCTCATCTGGAGCAGCTGGAGGATCCTCATCTGGAGCAGCTGGTCCTCCTCCCACTGTACAAGAAGGTAGGTGCACTTATTCACTATACAGGTTTAATAATGCCTCTCAAAGTGACACATGGGCCTGTTAGTCTTCACCGGGCTCAGACCATCTACAACAAGCTAAAGGAAAACACACTTTGACTTATTTTCTCACTTTGTCAGAGAGTGGAATGTTTTGGTGTTTGTTTTTTAAGAGATATGGATCAATGTGGGTTTCTAGTGGACTGTGTAATGTAAGTTTTTATCTATCGACATTTATTTGATCCCAACTATTAAGACTAGCCACATTATTTAGGGGTTAAATCAGTGCAGTTGGTAGTTGTTTAGTTATTGTGATGTGTAAAGGTTTACAAAGGACATCACTCAGCTTTGCACATTTCTCTCTGTCTTTTTTGATGCAGGTCATTTGGTTCTGATAAATAATCATTAATCTTTTTCTTGTTGTTGATACCATGTCATGTGAGCATGTTGAAGTCTGTAATTAGTGGTTTTATTTTGTATTTATAAGATGTTGCTACTATTCTTGTTGCAGATTTTACATAACGACATAAAGGGTAACAAATACTAGACACACAGAGAAACAAACTACATCCATTTCAACAGCCACACAAAATACGACACAAAAAGGGCCACAGTGTGGAATCAACAAATAGAGTTACAAAGACAGAAGTTATTGCTGTGCTCTTGTATTTGTTTACACTAGATTGTAAAATTTGACTGTCCCCTCACAATTCATAAACATCACATTTCTTTCCATCTTTCCTCAGTGGAGGACTTTCTGAAGAAGAATGAAGAAGTTCTGATCCAGAGAGTGAATAAAATAAATGTCAAACAGATTTTGGACTCCCTGAAAACGAAGGAGGTTATCAATTCAGAATGTTATGATACAATCAAAGATACTCTCAAAAGCTCTCAGGATCAAATGAGGGAGATCTTCAGAGTGATAAACAGTCAGGAGGGCAAAATGAAATTCTACAAGATACTTTTGGAAAAGGAGCCTTTGCTTATGAAGGAGCTCAAGACAAAGATGTAATTGTCAGGTTGAATCTCTCCTTCATCAAGCATAGGACCAAAGTGTTTCTTTGTGGTTGTGGTCGTGTCTGTGAAATCATGAATGGATGTTGTAATATCTGTCTGGATAATGGGATTGTCTCAGGGATTTTCTTACAATTTTGATGTTGGTTTTATAAATGTGTCAATGAAAGTCAAAACCATTTTGCTGTAGCAGTTGGTTTGTACTTCATAAAGAGATTTACAGCAGATTGAAATAAGAATAGTGAAAGAAACAGCCTAATGATTGTGAAACAAACTATTTACATTTGATTTCACTTAATAAAAAAGTGTTTTTTTTTGAAAGATTTCGTTTGTGACATTGTATGGGAAATTGGGCTTTTCAAATTAAATTTACTTGTCTGGACTTCATCCAGTAGGGGGCAATAGAGCAAAAGAACTAGGATGCTGTCTGCCGAGTTACATGCGAAGAAGACCTGTCATTTTCCAACAGGACTTGGCAGCTGCCCACACTGCCAAAGGTACCAAAAGCTGGTTCAGTGACCATGGTGTTACTGTGCTTGATTGGCCAGCAAACTCGCCTGACGTGAATCCCGTAGAGAATCTTTGGGGTATTGTCAAGAGGAAGATGAGAGACACCAGACCCAACAATGCAGATGACCTGAAGGCCGCTATCAAAGCAACCTGGGCTTCCATTACACTTGAGCAGTGCCACAGGCTGATCGCCTCCATGCCACGGCGCATTGATGCAGTAATTCATGCATAAAGGAGGCCCAACCAAGCATTGAGTGCAAAGAAATGAACATTTTTTCAGAAGCCTGACATTTCTGTTTAAAATATCCGTTTTTTATCGATCTTATGTAAATATTCTAATTTTCTGAGACACTGAATTTTGTGTTTCCTTTAGCTGTAAGCATAATCATCAACATTTCGAGAAATAAAGGCTTTAAATATTTCACTCTATGTCATTAATCTATGTAATATATGGGTTTCACTTTCTGAGATGAGTGACAAAAAATATTGGACTTTTTCATGATATTTAAATTTTTTGAGATGAACCTGTACATACATGTTAGGAATCTAGGTCCAGACTGACCTCTCGCGCGCGCTGTTTGGGCATTATGGGAAATCTATGATACGCATGCGTGACGTCAGCACCGACGGTTGGAAAGTGGGTAGGAGACAAAATAGTATGGATTTCTACATTACTACATTATTTAAACGATCCATGCTGAGTTTTAAGTGTTTTAGTGTTGAGTGTATAACTCCAGGACGTACAACACGCCAAAAGAAGTGTAGTTGATTCCCCTCACATCGTGCAAATCGGCCTTAGAGTGCCATCTAGCGTTAATAGCGCTGCACTACCATGGAGCGATCTACTCGAATCAGAAAGTCCACACTAAACACACACCATGCTGTTCACACAATGCCAAAGCAGCGCATACTGGGTTAGTGCATGCACGTTCGGCGCGATATTCAGGGGGACCCCGTCTCACTTCCCCAGCGGCTAGCGTAGTAGCGATCGATCTTATCCGAGTGTGGTGAACCAAAACAAACAAAAGACGACTGAAGTTGTGTTCTCCCCAAACGTAAAATTCTTATTTTGAATGCTATTTGACAGCGATGTTGACTGAGTCTGTTGCAGATGTCAAACACACTAACGGGCGTGATTCAAAATTCACATTTCTCCAGTCCTGCCTCCCCACAAGAAAACAAGGCTTCTGGTTTGTTTAACCTCACCGTCTTACGATCCCCTTTGTGGCTGTGGTGGCTAATTGGACATTTCGTCAAAGACCAGAGGCATTTATTTGAATCAAAACCCTTCAATTTGATGTCTATTTGGGGGAACCAGTCAGAGTCAACTAAATGACTAGCAGCGGTCTGTCTGTTCTCCATGTATCACTGCGTCATACTTGTTATGTTTGGCACCACTAGACTAATTTACGCAAATGGCGGCATTCTTACTGCGCGCACACCCTAACATCCATCCATTCTCAGTACCTGACCACCAAACCACTGTGCTGCCCCACCCCCTCACCACGTTGGGGTAATATGAGGAGTTGTAAAAGTAAACATGGAAAGGCAAACAAGTTGCTATTAAGGAGAAGGTTTTGGTTTTGACAAAAAGGGCAATGAAACAAAGAAAATGATAGGGTGAGTAGAAGAACTATGTTCAGGGGCTGACTCACTTTCTGTGTGTTACTTGAAATCTCTCAGCCCACAAAACAGCGAGTGAGCCAGACATGGAGAGACCATGCTTTGAGAAAGTAACATGATCATTATGCACCACATGTGCCACTGGCAAACATGTCTGAACCCTTTTACAAGTCCATTAGTCAACATTTAGAGACAGATATACGGCAGCATTGGTGGTCATTTCTGGTGTCTCCCACAGACCCTAAAAGACACACAGTCTAGACTGATGACTTGCACTTATGACAAGATGTGGCTTAACTATTACACACACGCACGCACACGCACACACACACACACATCATATATATTGAATGTATTTTGATAATCGAGACTTACTGTAAATGCCTCTTATCAGAATGATCCATGCTTGGTTCAGCTGTTCCACTCTGTAATAGTATTCTAATATTTGTTATGTTGTATCTTAACCTACAATAGACACAGATGTCAGTAGGATCAGCTTGCTCCAAACCACATCACCATGTCTCATATAATCCCCCACCATTCAAAATCAAAGCAGCCTAATACTGAAACAAAACCTAAACCTGCATGTTAATCTGAAACTTATTATATGTATATACCATCATTATGTCATCAGCAATCATATCATTATTAACACCACCTTTCTTTCGCAAAGAGCCAAAACAAAACCCTTCAGCTGAGAAGGGAACACAGGGCAGTGTTTCAGCTGCTCATTAAGTCCAGACTCCTTAAGCTGTATTGCAGATACCCTGGCCTCACAGTAAAGTCATTCTGAATGTAAATGGGGACAGCCATCTTGGACCCACAAAGCACAGAGGAGCCACTGTCTCATAGTAGTAGGAAAGTTAGAATAATATATATTTTGGATGAGGGCCCACAATTTAAGATGGAGCCTACTCAGGGCAGTTGTATAAACCTCAGGATTTGCAGTGTCTCTCTCTGATGTAAAGGGTCCTAAATTGAATCACCGTAATAGACGAGAGGGAAGATTGGGAACAAAAAGCTACATAAAATTAGATTTCCTCCGGCTATCGGGTTGCATGCTTTCACTTTCTAACAAGGTGCAACCATTTTTGCCTTGGAAAAGTTGGAGGAGGGAAACAGTCCATACAGTAATTTGTGATCTGATCATGCTTTGAAATGTTAATAAGACTGAATTTGAATGTGATCCCTCTTCAAAATAAGCAGGGATAGGGAGAGGGATATTGTGATTGGAGTGCTTTAGTGTTTATGCTGCATTCAGGCTCCACTCTCTGCCTCAGTAAGATTTTCTCTGGCAAGGATGATCCAAACCAGCTCAAATAAAGCTGCACAGTTCCAGACATGCAGTGAGTTTCTGTCACCCTGAGTGCTTCAGCTGCCAAGCCCTCAAAACACTGAAGGAAAACATGGCAGCCCCCACAGAGACCTGAGTCAACAGGCCTCCTTTCTCTGGTGGATGCCAGAAGCTGTTTTTTCGGTCACAGGAAAACCTATCTGCAGCCTGCTGAGCACGCACGCACGCACGCACGCACGCAGGCAGGCAGGCAGGCAGGCAGGCAGGCAGGCAGGCAGGCAGGCAGGCAGGCAGGCACGCACGCACGCACGCACGCATACCCATGCATCTGTATCAGCATCCGTAGATACTACTACATAAATATAGTAGCAGTGATGAGCTTTTCATTGTGTACCTCAACTTCAGTCAATTAGTGAGCCTATCTAACTGTGACCCCAAGTGATAATTCAGAAATTAATTTCCCATCTCTTTCTTTTCCCAAGATTTGCCTGCATCCTGAGCCCAAAGGCCAGGTGAGGGTATACTGGTTGAGGGTTGTGCTGTAAAGCCATCTGCTGTGTGAAGGCAGAGAGAAAAACTTATGTGGCGTATGTTTAGTTTCCTCCAACAGTCTGAGGGCCAAGGACCAAGCCAGATATCAGCAGGTGATCTGTGTATCGGTGTCTTTCATGCAGTGGAGCCATTGGAGTGCAGGCTGGTCCTAAAGATGAGTGTCAGAGGAGGTAATACTGATACACACCAACCACCCACAGGATTGTAGGTACTCTTTCATCACTGTGTATTCATGCATGGGATGAGCTTCCAACTACCTTTGACTTTCAACGGCTAGGATGGTAATACGGAAAAAATTATCATGAAACAAGCAACAGAAATCATCATGGACTTTCATCATTCAGTACTATATTATATATACTTATACTTGCATTAACCAAGGCTGCGTTAGTTCCAAATATTTCTAGGTCCACTGTAGGTCAAGCTACTTTATCCACGACGAGGAATACTCTGAAAAATAATTTGCACTGAAGTACCAATGTAACTAATAAGTACTCAAATAGTCAAACCGAAGAGGCCAGCACTGGTTAATTCTATGCTTTTCCCTTTCTTAAGAGTGTATAATGGGAAAAGTAGATTTTTTTGTGCAGAGTTATGTTTTCACTTGTGGGTAGATGTTATCTCCTTACTGTCAAAGGAGGTCACATTGCAAAGCAAAGAAACAACCTTTTCATTTGACAAAGGTGAATCTACTTACAGCGGTACTGTTCATGCCTTAGAGATGGTGAGGTGAGGGGGTGGACAGGGTGTAATCTAAGGAGAAGGGTGTGGTGCTGGGGCACAGCCAGCATGGAGGCTCCTGATAGTGTTTCTTTGCTGCCCCCAGGGTGAAGCTGCCAAAATGTTTTCATGTATGCATATTAAAGCCCTGCAATTGGAAGGCACTGCGGGCAAAAACACAAAAAGAAGAAACACCTCATCTGAATATCAGGTTGGTCTGTTACCCAAGTCATTACTGTGTGCTACTAAGCGTGCTGCCCTCAGTTGTAATCCTATGAGTCCTCTTAAGCAGTGGTTCTCAACCGGTCTAGCTTCGGGACCCACCATCACCCCTTAATGACGAGCCAAATTGAGGCTCATTTTCAACTTCAACTCAAATTTATTTAATGAAAATATGGTGCAGTTTGAACCTGAGACAGTATTCCAACACAGTGCAATGCAAAACGCAATGCTAAAGAGGGAAATATTTACAATTAGCTGCATTTTAATTAAAGAACAAAAAGTGCATCTTAAGAACACAAGGTAATACAACATAACAGACTTAACAGATTTAAAAGTGCTTTCATGCAAACATGAAATAAAAAAGTCCAACTACTGAGAAGTAGTTTAAAAAAGACTGAGAATAGTCACTCACTGAATCTTACAACCAAACACTGCACTATGGAAAAGGATTCAGTGTCTTGAGTAGCAGCTTTTATCTACAAACTCAAAATAAATTAAACAAAAAGTGCAATTCAAAAAGGTTCAAGTATACAAAATTAACTTTTCTTCTGAATACATATACTTATCAGTAGGTAAATACTGAAAAACATGAAGACAATTAAGCCGCACTCACATCAACCTCAGGCGTAACACTGACAGACCTGAGTTTGGAGGAATTAATGGGAGAACTGGGGATGTGTTTTGCTCCTGACAAGAGTCTCAAAGTCTGGAGTTATAGTAGACAAGGCAACTCTGAGGTCTTGCTCAATGTCCAGTCTATTTCTGTGTTTAGTCTTCAGCTGAACAAGAGCTGAGAAGCCACACTCACAGAGATAGGTAGTGCTGAATGGTAGGAGGATTTTTACTGCTCGAGTGGCAAGGGAAGGATACTCGCTCATCACGTTGCTGCACCAGAACTGGGAGAGGCTTACCTCCGTGAATTTCTTTCTCAGCGTGCAGTCACATGACAGCTCCACCAGCTGACTCTCTTCGTTGCTTGGCAACGTGACGCTTTCTACGTTGATTCCAAAGGGGTCACGTATCCAGTCGTCATCCCTCTGTGTCTCGGGAAAGTAGTCATTGAACCGCTACAGAAGTTTATTCAGATGTGTCGTGATTGTTTTCTCCATTACATTTTTTCCTGCCGTGTCCAGTTGCTGTCCCTCATGACAGGCATAGGGGAACATGTCGAATCGTTTTTTAGAAACATGACTTGCCCACACGGAGATCTTTTTTTTTTTGAAAGCATTGATTTTGTCACATTGTTCAAAAATGTTGTTCCCCCTCCCCTGCATAGACACATTTAATGTGTTTAACTGTTCGAACACATCAGCGAGGTAAGCAACGTGTGCGAGCCACACGCTGTTGCTAAACAGGTCTGCAAGAGGCGACTTGTTCTAGGCAAGAAAGGCTGCAATTTCACTTCGTAGTTCATAAAAACGGGACAGTACCTTTCCCCTCGAAAGCCAGCGTACCTCGGCATGATACAACACCAGTACATGCTCACTACCAAGATCTTGGCACAGTTTTTGAAAACATCGGGTGTTCTTTGCACTTCTTTTAATGTAGTTAATTACGAGGCTTTATCGCTTAATCGCCACCTACTGTTAAGGAGTGTGAATAGACGGCACTACGCTGCATAAAAAATCCATTTCAAAATAAAAGCACAGGATTTTGTTCTTAACATTTTTTTTCCCAGGCAAAGGCCCGCGACCCACTGAGAACGGGTCCGCCACCCACTTTTGGGCAGAATCACTGCTCTAAAGCCCTCCTGCTTTTTATGATGAGAACATTAAGCCAGGGGGCAAAATGTTCATCTTACCACCCAGAGAGTCTGGCCTTTGATATCTAGTTGTGGTGTCCATGGGGTGTGTGCTCCTGTGAACGCAATTGATAGTATTTGCAGGTGGGAGGCTAGAAGAAGAAAGAATAAGGGGAGACAATCCTATGTTAATTCAAGAGGCGTCAACATCAATGATCGGCATTGATTATTCCATTGGTCAAAGTTGTCAAGCAAAAGATCCAAGCGCATAGAAACAATCAAAGAGCAGACAGCATATGGTTCGAGCACAAGCAGTGCAAATCCAAGTGCAAGGAGAGACATTTTGAGCGCAAGAAGCTGAGTTTGAAGTGCAAGCAGAGACATTTTGGGTGTGAGGGCTGGTAAATAAATAAATTCTGCTCTTGGGTTGACAGACCACACTCTTGAATGATGATCCTCATTTATGTTAGCAGCCAGCAGAGATGCACATGGGATTGGGCATTACAACCTGTCTTTGGCTAACAAATGTTCTCATGTAGATCTTGATGCAAAGCAGCACTAAGCAGGCCCCAAAGCAAAAATATGTCCAATTTCCAGTAAACTTTCGAGAGAGAGAGAGAGAGAGAGAGAGAGAGAGAGAGAGAGAGAGAGAGAGAGAGAGAGAGAGAGAGCAAACAACCTAACAACCTCAACAGGCACGCCGTTGATGAAAGCAACATTTATTACAGTTTTTCTCCATTGGTTTGGCTCATTTCTTGAATCAGAAATTACATTCTCTAAACAACATGGACAAACCTCCAAACCACTCGGCAATTGTTCACAACAGAATGGTATTTCTCATTCATTTCATCAAATTGCAAATGTCTTGGTACATCTTTGCAAATTATTAAATACAGGTAGCCTACAGTTAGTTCAGTTAGCCTACATTTAGCACAATTTCCAAGTAAATAGATCTCGTTGATCTAAACTGATTGTTGATTCTCAGTGTAATGGTTGTTCTCTCCAAAACATGTCACCATCATTTCATTGTATAAGTTATCACATGCACAACAGTCTGTTCAATTGTCAAAATTAGTCAAGAACATAATACCATGAATACCATATGAATCTCTGAACATTTGATGAATTGATTACAGAACTTGACAGTCAAGTGAAACTAGAACTTAACGAAGAAGGAGTTTCACACATCTCAGATGACCAATCAAACAGTATGTTTAGTTACCTGACAGGTGCTGTCCATGATTTTGAATGCTGCCAAACATGTATATATAGAGCTTGACCTTGACCAGTAGAATTTCTGAACATGGAAATGTCTTGTCATTTTTAGTATTATACTGTAACATCCCATTGAGGTAAGATATTACAGGAACAGGAAATTTGTAACATGCTCCCCGCAAACTAAACACACGGCTTTACCTCCAACTTCAGTAAATAAATACTTAGCAGTCCAATTTTGTTGAAAACCCTGCATTCGCCATCTACCTTTCTTTTTTTACTACGAGCGGACATTTTGAGGGCTAAAGTCGTCTTGTTACCTGCTTGTAACAATGATCCAATCATGCGCACGTCTTGATATGCGTAAAGCGTCATTATTTAAGTGAATAAAAAACAACTTCAAAATAATAGCAATGCAGCTTTTCTCTATGCACGAGGAAAAATAAGAAAATTATTATTATTTATTTTGTAATTTCCATTAAAAAATTGTTTTTTTTTTATTCCACTTTCTGTGTGTGAATAAAACTGATTACAATTTCCTTGGCAGTATGAGTGCAATGTGTGATGTCAAACCTTGGAGGCTACTCTTACCGTAAAATCCTTATTCAGCCCTTTCAGTTTTATACACAATTGCATTCTGTTAGCTAGACAAAAAAAACTAGTACAGTAACCATTATCAATGAAGGACTGGGCTAAGTGACAAAACATCTAAACATTTTGACTTGCAGTGCTTACACAATGCCATGATGCATTTTGGTGGCACTGACTATTCATATGAGAAAGGAATATAATTTTGAGACATGAGTGAACTGTTTTCTGGAGAGATATGAGCTTTTGCAGGTGAACCATGGTGTTGTGCTGAACCATCCAGGTTATTTTGGCAAAAGCACCAAGAGTGTTGAGAACGTCCGGTCTGCTTCAAGAAATGAGCCAAAGCAATTGAGAAGGATCTTTGCATTTTGGTGGCACTGACTATTTAGATGGGAAATGAATTTAGTTTTGAAGCATGAGTGAACAGTTTTGGGAGAGATATGAGCTTTTGCAAGTGAGCTATAGTGTTGTGCTGAACTGTAAGACTGTTTTGCCAAATGGTCTTAGAGTTTCGAGAATGTAATTTCTGTTTCAAGAAATGAGCCAAACCAATGGAGAAAAACTCTAAACGCCACCAGAAGACTTGCTCCTATTGATTTAGAAGACATTTGAGAAATGTTTGTTTCCAGCTGCTTAAGAATACTTTGTCAGTTAAATGATCAGTTCCCAACAGTTGAAAGTGAAAACTGGCCATGCTGATAACAGTGGAACTATACTGGGGTAAATCATTTTTGGGCATAACACAGAGAGAACGGTAAACCTTGTGTGAGACGCTTCATCCATTTTCTACTTTAAATGAGGACTAGTTGTCTGAATAAATGCAACTGGACTATGATAATTAAAATGATCAGAACTAATTTATATAGAATTCCTTATTATTTAGCACACCAGTGTCTAATTACCAGCATTTTGTAGTAAGGTGAGAACATTTTGTACTGCTTTATGTTGTCAAATTAGGAAATCAGGAAACAAAAATGCTTTAGACCTTATATTTAAGAGGAGAGATACAGATGAATAATTCCCAAAGAAATCCGAGTCTGTGTACAGTTGGTATACAGAGTGCATGGCTGAATGGATGACATGCAAGTTTTGTTCCATTAGTACAAACTGGCCTTAAGGAGAATAGCACTGGTGCAACGGGTTGAGTTCAGAACAGAAAATTCAATTAAATAAACTGACTAATCAACTGATGGATCTTATATATCAAAGTGATGGAACACTAAAAGATAGGTAGGCATTTATAGTTTAAAACTTAACCAGATTTCATACAGATGAAATCTATAAAGTGAAATGCCTCTTTTAACGCACAAACACTAATAGAGGCTGGTAAGAGGCGTTAACCAAAGAGGGAACAATGTTGCAGGATTTGCTCTAACTGAAACATTAAATCTAGCACAGTTCACACGAGTTTGTTTATTGCTCCTGCATGAAAGAGACTAACTTTCATGCTGCTCCATATCTTGACCTTGGCCACATGCTCAACCCTTCCCTGTAGTACCTGTCTGTGTCCTTTAGGGGGCTTGCAAACTGGTTTTGGAAAGGCACGTTTACAGCAGCCATTCATGTCGGCATTGAACTCAACCATTTTTTCATTCCCTGTCACTTAGTTATACCAGAACTAGGCACACCTCTAAAATAAACTAAAATCCAAAATATGGAAAATGGTTCTTCCTGCATGTCATGCATTAGTGAGGCGTGTCAAATTAAAATCTGACACCAACTTCATCACAAATAGATGAATACATTTTCGGAAATGTGATCCTTTAATCAGGTTGTGATCTTTATTGAGAAGATGTGGTCAGATTGAGCAATCTGGAATCTGTCAACACCTCGGCTCCCTCGGCTGGGAATTCCTCCTGTATCCCGGCCACTCTGGAGCAGCTCCACATGGAAAGTACTGCGCAGTGGAAACTGGCAGCCAAAAATTCAGACTTTGCAGTCCACAACTCTTCCAGATTAGCATTCCTTCCCCCTGACACATAGCCGGTAGAGTACATCATCATCTGACCAACAGGGGACGCACTTCAGCCTGGGGGAGGATGTGGGTGGAAACAAACTGATAATTGGAAAGAAGAGGTCAGTTATGATGCAAAGAGAAGGGAAGGGAAGATGAGGAGTTAAGCAGCCTGGAGCAGCAGTGTGGCCTCTTCGTGTACATTACACAGAAATCAAACAGGGAAGCAGTCTGGATTGTGAAACAGGAAATAAAAAGGAGAAAACTGGAGTTAATAAGTAAAAGAAGGAAAATTTGTAGGTTATTCATACTGAAAAACACATTAGCTAAATCTATTTCCATTCCATTTTCAGCAGCTGTTTGGCAGAGTAGGATGTGTAAAGTTAAAGCTGGGCGATGAAGAACAGCCTGCCAGTTCACTGGTGGGGGTGTTGGGTGTGAGGGTTGCTGCTGGCTACTCAACAGTAGCATTCTTTCACACATAGCTGGAAGTAATCAGTGATCAGGGCCAGAATGAAACTCTGTTTGCTTTGGCTGCACCTCCCATCTCTTCACTCTCTCTCCACCTCCCCCTTGTGCGAAGCCCCCGTTAGAACCCCGATCCAAGAGAAATCCACCTCCTTTTGCTGCCTGTGTATACCCCCAGTCCATCCTTCCATCCACCCATGAGTCTGCTCCAAATGAACTCAACATTCTTGCCTAACCGCAGTACAACTGATCCCCACATTTCCATCCTCCCTGCAGATGATGGCCAACTTGAAAAGAAGGTGAAAAAAAGAAGAGAACGTATATCTTGGAGTACATGATAGGCTGAGAAGCATTTACAGATGAACTAGTTGGAAATGACTGTAGATTCATAATGTGCAGATAAAACAGATGCTTGTAGGTTCATTCTTCCTTGCTGATGTTGAGAACAGGATGTTGCATAATTCTGAAACCCCAACTGAATTCACACTATAAAAGCAGCTGCAATGGTGCCAAAGCTTTTTGGACCTTCACTTTATATGCTGGAGTGAAAATGGCCATGTATGAAGCAATAACTTTGCAGAATGATACATTGTTTGTGATCTCATGTACAGCCAGATCTCAGTCACAACTAACCAGGAGTATTTCATCTGTACAGCCGGGACAGATTTGTGAGATACAAATCCACTCAAAAGTTCAAAATGTCAAGCCACCTCGGCTCACTCCGGTTAATGAAGTTATTTCTGGAGTCAACACTCTGATGGCAGTTTCTCAATCTTTAATTCACAGTGGGAGTAAAAAGCACAAGAGTTTCAGCACAATGGATAGTGAAATTAATCACCCCCTGCTGTAAATTGGACTATTGGCATTGGTGTATAAACTAATTTAGGCTTATTTTATCAACATCTGATCAGCACATTAGTAAAAGGAGCTCTTCAAAATGTCACTGACATACAGCATATTTCTTTTCAATGTTTACATCTAAGCAGTTACTGTGACTTATATGAACATGAGTGAGAGTATTTGCGAACAATGAAACAAATATTGCAGTTCTAGGGTTGGATTGCCGCCACATTCACCTCAGGGATGAGTCTGTATCAGTTTGATGTTCATTAATAAATTCTAACCAACTTGATTAGGTTCAATCCTTCTTTAGTGTTGCTTTTGCCTCTGTAAAACACCCAGCCTTGATTATTATTATTTTTTTTTACTTCCAGCTCAAAGTTGCACCTATGACATCATTGTACTAGAGCATTGAAGTCACCCTAAACTCCAGGGTTAAACTGTCATGTCATCATAACTGGCTGTGCTTTACTGCTGCTTTGTTTCCATTTTCACCTCGTGTATCAACATATAATTATGTTGTAGCGACAATAGATTTAGTTGTGAAATGGTACGTTCCGTTGTGGTTGGGGGAGTCAGGTAGCAAGCACACAGTATTGTGTGTGGCTCAACTTGTTGGGATTTCTTTCAATGTCCTATTTTAAATACTTTGTTTTTGACATCAATCATTTTTCCATTTATTGCACCTTGTTTTTTTTAGGTTAATTTTTTCAAAACAATAGCTGTACAGCGCTACTGTTTTTCATGACTCCCGTCCATTTATTCCCCACAAAAAGTTTGTGTTGTTCCCGAGTGATGCGACAGCCTGGGAGATATCATGTCAATATGTGCACTAAGTATACTGTATATCCTCTGCAGCTCTTTTGATCATCTGTATTGTTTACTGTTACTGTATCTCACTTCTACAGTATACTCTATTCTTTGTATTATTTATCATTTGATCACATCTTTGCTCTGCTCTTTGAGTTTCTTTGCCATGTCACATTGAATGATATTAAAATGGAATGGAACAGAGACCTACATGGGGTTTTGTTGTGCTGATATTGGAGAATGAAGTTCAGTTTTGTAATTTTCTCATGACTTTATGGTTGGTTGATTTTCTTCTAAGCGTTAAGGCCTAAACGCCTTGTTTTCATGTTCACCTAAATACAAGTGCCCCCAGAAGATCAGGAGGTGTGTACAGACTTGGCCAGGCTCCACTGGACACACTGGGTTTGGCCACTTACCCAGTGGACCATCCAAGTCTGGATGAGACACTTCTGTCCTGGGGTGACTGATCAGGAGCAGTTCTGTATTTAGCAGTGAGGTAGTTGACTGAGACATCTGCTCCTGGTTTCAAGCTGAAGCTCTCTCTTTGTTGTCCCTTCTACTGTTAGTTTCTGTCATGGCTAAATTTATTTTCTCTGTAGTTGTGTACAGATTATTATCTTTTATTCACACAAATCACTGCACTGACACGTGTGATGTGTATCAGGGGCCACCTGTCAACACAGCTGCTGACAATATAAATATATATATAGTGATGTCATTTTTTTCATTTCATTCTTTTTAGAATTTAGCAATTAAATATAACATAAAATGACTCCATTTGAGAATTTCCACACCATGATGCAATCTGCTTTGGCCTACATAGGCCACTGACACAGACAGCTCACCACACTGCCCATTATCAGGAAGATTTTCCTTCAGAAGACATTCATGTCTTTAAGAAGCACCCCTTGTAGTAATGTGGGTAGAGGTAAATGAATGGCTTATCTAGTATCATTGTAGAAAATGAATTACTGAATTGCGAACAGAGCCGGGTTTCTTTATCTTTGGGAATTGATTGTTACCCTGTACATGTTGTATCCATACATATATTTGTACTGATACAACTACTATTCACTGCAGGAAACATTAGTATTTCCTCAGAAAGACATTCTCGCAATTTATGACCACGTGACAGTAGGGATATATTTTAGTTTTACAGAATCATTCGAGTTTAGTGATTATTCCAGCTCCTGGATTTTGTGTTTGTGATGTTCATTGCCACAATTATAAAAGAAAAAAACAATTTAGGTGTAAATTGGAGAAAAATGTATGTTACTGGCATTTTGAAGTGTGACCACTGTGTTGATCAGGCAGACTCACATTATTAAAATATTATCTAAAGACATGTTTCTTTTCAAATAATAATAATATATTCAATGTACATGGTTATGAAGCAGAAACATTCTCCCTGTTGAAATTGAAATCAGCAAATGATTCTACTTGATAAAAGACACGGCCATTTCGGCCATTTTGGCAAAACATATTTGAGCGTTATATTGAAGGTAACACAGCCTATTAAGTCTAAATTAGGCTTTCAACCCCAACAATTCCTGTAAATGAGCATTCAAAACCACGTGTGTTTTACACATCCAGGATTTCCATGACAGCAGACACCCTGATCTTTGTTAAACAACCATTAGACTTGAGAGTATTTGGCTTAGTGGAGTTCATGCAAACATTCTTGCCTCTTCCTCCCAGTGCCATAGTGGGAGACTGCCTGACCTCATTCACCTATCACTTCCTCTCCCTCCCCTGCCTCCTATCTCAAGTGGCCTCTTAGGGCATACAGTGAAGTTAATTAAAGGGAGGGGTGTGGTATGTAACCAGGAATGTGAATGCGAGCTCACAGGCAACTTTTCCACACCAACCATGAACTGCCTCTCAGCCAGCCTGTTTTCTCAGTCCTGGTTTCATCAATAACCTTTCTCAAAAGCTCTAGAGGTGAGCAATAACATTGACAGATGATGTTTAATTTGCTGTCTGACCCTTAAAGACACCTCAATCATTGTCAAAAGTTGCATTATTTTTGGCACCCCACCACTTCAACTTGCCCATAATCTCCAAGTGCTGTGACCCCAGTCCACATCTCATGGGAACATTCCATCTACCACAAGCACAACAACACAGAAATGCACGAGGGGCTAAGAGGAAGAAACACAAACCATTTCCTTCCAATAACCATTAATGAAGTGTGTACTATGGAGCAGAGCCACTTACCAAAAAAAGGGGGGACTAATTCCCAAATCTAATAAAAAATTCAAAGTTGCTCCACTGAACCGGTGCTAGTTTGGATAGTCCCCTTCTCTTTCCTTGGCTGTGTTCAGTGCACTTCGGCCTTCTTTGTGAAGTTAGAAGACAATGATATTGGATGAGTTAGCAGTGGACTCATTTTGAAGTTGTATTAACACACAATCTCAATATGTGGATATGTTATTGATCTATAGTCAATGCAAGGTCTATGTTTGCATAATGCATGATTATGAATGCTATTTGATCATATGCTGCCTAGCAGATCGTACTTAGATCCAATCACAATGCAGGCAGCTTCCAGATGACCAGATAGGAGAACATACTTATTGCAAGGAATAAATAGCCTCGTCATCCAATGTGAGATAACGCAGATCCTATTTTAAGAGGATCATACATTTTCTCCCATAGAGGACTACAGCAGTAACCTTGCAATATTAAGCCATGACTACTCAGATATTTTTACCATTACCGCTCACCAACTGCACACAACACAACAATTCAACTTAAAAACAGTACAATACTGTAAACACCTCCTGATCTTCTGGGAGCACTTACTTTTTTTTTTTTACTATCTGTTTTTATTTAGATACTGTTAAATAGTTTAGCTCAGTATTCAGCTGATGGACAGACTATCAAACACAGCAAATAGATGAATACAACCCACCACACAACATGCAGATTTACAGTGGCAAGTGGGTGAACCTGAGCTGAAGTCAGGTTGATTTATACAGTCCAATATCAAATATGATGTCTCAAAGGTCAAAGATACAGGCTGACACAACAATGGCCAATGCCTATGATCTCTAAGAACACAAGGAAAAACTCATCGAAGCAACTCCAGGATGTAATAGATTGCTGAATTGCTTGAAGAACAAAGAATACATCTTACAATGTCAAGAAATTATTCAAAACATTCCTGGATCCACCCCTGGATCCAGATGAGTTCCAAAATGTGATGGATTCTTCCCTGGGCCATGTCCCACTCTTCCACCACATTTTGGTTCAGAACCTTTTGAGTAATCCTGCGAACAAAGTAACCAACCAACACAAACATGAGGAAAATATTGTGTTAATAAAACTTCAACATGGCTTCTGGGGCAATCTTATATGGACAAATGCTTTGGACGAAATGCACAACACTGTTTGAAAGAAAAACACCAGAAGCCCTTGAAGCACGGTGGAGGAAGAATCATTGTTTGGGGCTTTTGGTTGACTCAGGGTCTGAACAGCTTGTAGTCATTGAGGGAATATATGAATTCCAAATTGTTTGAAAAAATCTTTTGAGAAGAATCAGTCAGTCAGTCACCTGAAGCTTCATAGAGTTTGGATGATTCAAGAAGCAATGCCTCAAAACTCAAGGAAATCATTAACAGAATAGTTTCCAAAATGAAAGAGTCCAGAACCAACAGAAATGCTTTGGCATGACCTGAGGAGTGCTGTTAATGCAAATTATGCAAATCCCGGGAAATATGGGTAACCTTTGACAGCAGCTCCAGCAGCTGGTGTGTTATTGCTGCAAAAAGAACTTAGACCAGTTCACATACTTCTTCAACAACAAAAACATCGAGAGGCACAACTGTTTGTGGGGTCATTAGTTCAAGCAGAATGTTTGTCTGTTATTGTGACTTTCCTGTAGCTCAGATCACATGTAATGAGTAAATGATCCCTTCGGGTTTATCTGCGTGCTGATGCAACCGTCTACAGCCTTCCCTTTATGTGTCAGTGGTCTCTGCACAACAAGTAAAGTCTAGTCTTAAATGGTTGGTGTTGTTGATAGAACCGGGCAGGAATAACCAGCTGTATGATGACCATCTGTGATATGTAGCGTGGTGCCAAACTAAAACAGAGAATTGTAGATTGACCCACAGAAGTAACCAGACAGTACAGAAAACAGCACTAGCCACAGGGCCTATTGTGCGTGCAGGCAGCTTTCTACTGAACAACTGGTCCATTTTCATAAATTTTTCCAGGTCAGGGTTGGTAGTGTAGACTTAAGTCATTCCTTGCAGGGGAAAGGCTTGTGACCTGCTTACACAATGAGCATTGTGGTGCCCCCATGGTTGAAAGGACAATGGCTGCAAAAAATTGTACTCATATCATGAGGAAAGGCTTGATTTACACAAAAATTGTCATGAAAACACAAAACAACTTAACACAGTGGTTCCCAAAGTGGGGGGCGCGGGATCAGAAGAGGAGCGATATGAATAAATACCGCCTCCGGTAAATGAATGAGGCGATACTTTGTCTCGCTGCAGGAGAATGAGCATCCAGAGAGAGTTTGTCAATAATAATGTCAGTTTCAAATAAGCTTAGCCTGAACTGTACTATTTTGGTACCATTTAGTAGTCACACTTGGCAAATTAACATGCCAACATGCTAATGTTAGCTTGTCAACATCTTCAGAGCTAGCATGTTGACATGTATAGAATGCTAGTCTGATATCCATATGCTAAGTTTCCATTAGTATGCAATGTCAACCACAGCTTGAGTTGAGAGGAACTTGGTCATTATTTATGGAGATTCTTTAACAGAAAAGTCAGTGGAACATGAAATGTGTTGATTTGAATGTATGGGTTTACATTTCCCTTCACTGATGCTTGCCACCTGCATATCCGATGGTTGTAGTCAACAGGGGGTAGTAGGGGGAAGCTTCTTGAGGATCCAGCTACGTAGCAGCTCCATCTCATGTTGGGAGAGCTGGTGGTGAAGGCCTGCTAAAGAGTGAAAGGTGGTGGTCATGCCAGCCTTCTTTAGCAACACTGATGTGTCCACTCCCCACTGGTGAAGCACCAAGTCATCACTGGTCCCATGGCACTGGAACATCTCAGGAGGGTGATGTCCTGCTTTAACTGTGTCTGCAACCGCCTTAACCACACACAATGATATAGAGTTCAAACATAGTTGCTGATTTGACAGCCTTTTAAAACTCTAGCAATGTTCTGATTTAGCTGACTATGTTCTTGAAGATGATCAATACATTTACAGAGGTTTAAAATGTTAAACACTTTTAAAGATTATTTTAGAGAGATTTAAATATTCATATATTTCTATCAGAGCACATTGATTTCATTTGCATTAATCAGAAAATGACAATGTATGCTTGACACTAACAGCTCTCAATGAAGGCATGATGCTCAATTAAGTTTAAACTTTCTGCACAGGTTAATGTCATGCATCTAGAGTGTGTCCAATCAGTTCACACCACATGGTGGTTAGAACCAAATCCAGTGGAGACTTAGGCAGAAAGACGTGTCCAAGAAATTAGCGATGTGGCGACACTTTGAGCAGGGCTTGTATATTTGAGACAACGCTTATTTGAAGGTTTAACCTTTATCATATTTGACATACTGTTATGTGGCCTCACTGTTCATACAAGTTGGGTTTGTGCAATAAAAGTAGCGATTTAAGCAGTGCCAGCTGCGGGGAAAGGCTATGGTGACCTACAATAAGATCTGTGCTCTTTTGTTTTCCCTCAGGATAAAGTTCTATCTTATCTTATCTTGTGCACGAGCAAAGCACACACACTGATCTTTAAAGTGGTGCTCAGGGGCCAGCCTTTTGTAAAACATTCAAATAACAATGGTAAGATTCTGAATGTGTATTCACAAATCACAACCAATGTTTATACTATTTCACAAAAAATATATGAATGCTAATGTACCTGAAAAGCCACAGAGTCCTTGTTGAGGAAGCTGGACAGGGCAAAAACCCCTGCTACATCAGGATGGTACCGACACACGAGGTGAAGAGCCATGGCTCCGCCCATTGAGAAGCCTCCTTTGATGAGAACCAAGAACAGAGAATGTTGCTGGACCAGTCAGCAGATATATCATGTACTCATAAAATATGCTCTTTTCTCTTTCTCTGTAATGCTATGGGTTGGTTCCTTTTATCACTAGTCCTGTTTCTATATGTGTAACAGATGCTTACTCAAGGAAATTAATACACTCAGAGGTGGAAAATACTTCTCTAGATGAATAGGACTCCTTAGTTCCACATCATCAGTTTTTTTGCTGCCTTGGAATATGCACTAGCCCATGAGTCTGTCCTTAATCTCACACATCTGGGTACATCTGGGTACACTGTGTATATCTGGGAACGTGCGCAAATACTCATCATCCTGTCAGGAGGGCTGAGGAAAGAAGGAGGAGAGAAAAAAGAGGGAAGAAAAGATGGTGGAAAGGTGGAATTCACGTGCTGCCCACAAGTCAAAAATGAAAATGACATCTGTGGGGTTCTCCCGTTTTCCTTCTTTTACTTACTGTGGTCTATGCTGTACAACTAAACACATGTATTTGATCTCAGAGTGTGCTGTTTAGGGTTAGAGTTGAAGGCAACAGTGAAAATGTGTTCATACTGTATATGCAATATACTCTATGGATTGGAACTGTGAGGTTTACCTTCAAAACCATGGACTCTGATTTCTTCTCTGCAGAAGAAATCCAGGCCCCTCTCTCTTGCTCTAACCTCCATAATGTTAACATTACCTGAAATGCAATGCAAATGAGAAGGAGGAACTTGCAGAGGGAACTACGTCGTTCCTACTGATGATGGTTCTGAGAAAAAGTAGTAACTTTCAGTGTGAAAGCACCGTATGTCAAATTTTGAAACTGGTAGCCCCCTGAGTGAACTACACCACTTTGTAGTTCAACATACTATATAAGGATCATTTTCACAGAACAGCATTCCATGAATGGCTACAAACTCAACAATATCTTAATGTTTATTATGGAAATGACACTGCTTCATCTGTATGTCAAAGACTCCATAGGTAGTCCTGTGACCTGAAACAGAGAATAACTATTTTGGTGTGTTTTTCTTTCATTTGGGATAATTAATAACATTGTATTTGTAAATCAAATACATTGTACTCAAAGTGTATCAGATATCCTACATTAACACGTCTGCAACTCAGCTGTATGCTGAGGTTTCCACTCTGCAGAGAACTTCTCACAGGGCAGCGTCTCTGCAGAGTGAAAAACATTAACACACACTTGTGACTGGCCTCCTCAGAATGTTTTCCATGGAAAGTCAGTCCATCAGCCCAAGGAAGTGGACTCTGGGTACACAGCACTGCATTTCTGCAGCAATACTGAGTGACTCCAATGCGTATTTATAGTTAATGACAAAATGTTATGATTTAGTAAGATAATATTTCAGCAGTCTCCCAGGAGCATGTGTTTTTTTAATCAATTTCTCTGGAGCAGACTTTAGGGGCTTTTCTGGTCCTCAACACTGAGCCTTTCACACAATCTTCTCACCCTTTCCCCCCTCCCAACACTACCCAGCTATTACTATATGCTTATGCATTTCAAGTCTTGCGGGTTAACCCTTTTCCCACTGCTCTCAGTGGTTTCCCCTTTCACGCACAGCCATCATTTACTCTCTTATGCTGACATTAAAACAATCCATGTCCTCCCACATGTTTCTTATGAGAACTCTTACCTTGCTTCAGCCATAATGTTTAAAGTGCTTGATCCGAATCGTTTGGTTTCATTGTTATTTATATGTGAACTTGATAAGTGAAATATTTGAGGCAAAAAGCTTTTCATGACCCGAGAATCCCCCCTGAAATTCCTTTTTTGTTCTCTTCTGGCAGCGTATGAAAGGACATGGTAACCCGATGAATGCATTCTTCATTTCATATCATGACAGAGGGAGTTAGGAACAACGAGGCTAAGATAGAAAGCTGTGCTTGTGTGTGTGCGTGTGTAAAAAGGAGGATGAGAATAAAGAGGAAAATGGATCAAGTGAGAAAGAAAGGGAGTGAGAAAACAGAGACAGTGAGGGAGTAGAAGGCAGAGAAGCAGAGAGCTGACAGATGGCATCCTCACTGGTCTACACAAGAAGTCAGACTGCTGGCTGCAGATAACTCATCCTTTCTTTACAAATGCATACGGTACAGTTACCACTGCTCTCTCCTAAAACGATGGACATTATATAAACTATTGCATTATCATTTATTACTTCCACTATGGAAATCATATTTTCCATTTTTCCTCTGAAGTTGGCTTGTGTTTGTTAAATTGCCATTGAAATCATAGGAAGTATTCAGAATATTGTTTTCTCTCTTAAAATGTCAGAAAAGTCTTACGTCTTAATGCAATAACACATCTTGTTGTTTAAATGTACGCATGTAAAGTGTCTTTAAGCATTTGGAAAAGCGCCAAACAAATCAAATGTATTATTGTTATTATTATCATTATCTTAGAGGACTCAACGCCTACAGTAATTCAAGCTCTTTGGGTGTTCACGTCCCCTAAGGAGGAACTTCAGTAATGGCTGGTTGAGTTCTGCCCACTGGCCCTTCACCAGTGATGCTACAAAGCCTTTCATATTTGGATCAGTTACAGGCAGGGAGAGGTATCGGCGGTAATACAGACAGTTCTTAAGGACTGTACTGTGTTCCTGCTCTTTCATCTTTTAAAGCGACGAGGACTTAAGCCTAAAAGTTTATTTCAGTTGGCGACAGCGAGCGCCTGTCTCAGGGCCAGCAGTGCTAGATTATTGCCAAGTTTGGGAGGATGTTGTGCTGCTTTGGGAATTAAAGTTCAGCACACTACTATGCACAAAGCACAACGAGTATGTAAAGTTAAATATGATTGTTTATATTTGAAAGCACAATTATTGATTGTAAAGAACAAATAGTCAAAACCTGTACATTTGTATTCAGAGCAGTCCTATTTGTTTATCTTATGAACTACTGAATTGAAATTTGGTGAAATGTTACGCAATGGGTCAAGAAGTAAGTGAGTACCTTAATGTGTGGATAAAACTGCCATGTGGACATTTACTTTACAATCTGGCTATCTAGATTTGTTCCAAAACTTGCTATTTTGAGTCAATTGTCACAAATCACATTGAATGTTTGGACCAAGCCAGAGAAATGTTTTCCTTACTGTTTTGATATAGGTGGTTGCCAAATTTGAGTATGTGTGGCTCATTATTCAACAAGCGCTGTAACTCCTAAATTAGGCTGTGACCTGATGGTGGCGCTTTGACAACAACAAGACTGCTTTCTGTTTAGATTCTAAACTACGGTCCAAAGTAGAAATCTATCCAGAACTACAAAAGGGTATGAGGGACGAAGTCTTTCCACAATTTGTCCCTTATACCCTTTTGTAGTTCTGGATAGGTTTCTACTTTGAACTGTTGCTTTCTGTGTCGTATACCTGTGACTTCTTTTTCTGTTATTAAATTCAAAAAAGTCACCATGCTTCTGTTAACATCTGTCACATGGCTCATGCCCAACCCAGAAATGAAACATGAGATGCCATGTCCACTACAGATAGTTTTACAAATTAACTATTTATTGATGTTGTGAAAGGTTAAGTTTATGAAATTTGACTGTTTTGCAATTTGCAACTTCAAATTCTGCAAAAAGTAGGTGCAAGTCTTGAACATGGATATACAAGAGGACATTCCACACCATTCCCTAAATTAACCCTCCACCACATCTCACATTAAAATAAAACCAGATCCATACCAATTAGAATCCTGAGTTTGGGGATCCCTGCCTTGACCTCCTCTTCAATGATGGACCCTAAGTTGGCGCACATGTCATCTATGGACTCCAGGTGTTCTGGACAGTCTCGTGAGATCTTGTATCGGTCAAACCAAACAGTAGACAGTGCCCCGCACATGGGTGTGTATGGCCTGATGGCATTAAGACAAAGACAACAGCCACACAATGGACATTGTCTATTACAGGTAACCATACTGAGGTAATACATTAATGCTAGGTGGCAACAAACTTGAGTAATACCAGATATTTTGCCAGTGATACATTTCCCCACTACACTGATGGGGAAAATTACAAAATGTTCATTAAGTAAGGGATGACAAATATAACTCTATTTCACTTAATCAACATGCTGTAGACATACCTGGCTGGAGCAGTGGGATAAATTACTCTGATGTGAGGGAACGCCAACTCTGGCACAATAACATCTCGAACCCAGGCTCTTAATCCCTGCCCGGTGTCACCTGTGACATCAAAAAACAGGTCAAACTCACACTGCAGCACTACCTTCCAGCAAAGATTGAACTCTATCTATCCTGTTATGTCACCTCAAAAGCAAAGAAATACTTTCAATTCAACTTTATTTATATAGCGCCAAATCACAACAAATGTTATCTGGAGGCACTTAACATACAGAGCATTTAAAGAAGAGAAGAACACAGAGAAGCACAGCAACAAGTGCAGCAAGTGTTACTTCTCTTTCATTTTTGGTCTATAATAAAAATAAACAACTGTATATGGCTTACTTAAATAGAGCCACATTTTCAGACTTTCAGAAAAGAAATAAAGGAAATAAAACCAAATGACCTCATTGTATTTAAAAGGGTGAGCGTTTTATGAATGTTTCATTATCAACCGTGAGTCTCTTTAGATTGTTAAGCAATTATTTCATTTATTTGTACTGCATATGTATTGTTTAAATCCAGCCGTGCCAACATTGCCGTAAAGTCTAAAATAAAGTCGCACTATCACTTTCATGGCGCAAATATGATTAAACCTGATTAAAAGCATCTTCTAGAATCACCATATAAACCTGAAATCTTTACAGACACTGTAAGTCGTATCAGAGAGTGTTGGGCACCTGAACCGTGCAGGAAGATGACCGAGGCAGAGTGTTTGGCCGAAGGAGAAACAGCACACATCTGAAGCTTCCGTACAGCAGCCATGACAGCCAGAGATAATCGCGCGAGATCGATGTACTGTTGCCAACTCCTCAGTAAGGAAAGTCGCTATTGGCTGTCCTGAAAGTAGCTAGAAGTCACAAAATGACGTCATCACCTAGTTTACGTACTTGGCATAATGTCATGAATAACGTCATGGAGGATCTAAAAGTGAGTAAAAACACACCAGAATAACTTTGATTTGATCAAAAGACGTGGGGTGGAATTATTAGCTCCACGTCCAACCCTCCTCTTTTATTTAAGTGACCGAAGCTGTGTGAGTCAAATGCAGCGATTTATTCTAGTGTGACCGTGAAGAAACATTTAAAAACTCTCTATCTAAATCTCACTCTTTAAAGTATGGCGGAAACAACGGTGGCTCTGTGCACGCGCAATTTATTAGTAGTCTGGACGGACGCGGCGTGTGCGTGTGCGTGTGTTTCTCTCCTCTCTTCTCTGCTCTGACTGCAGCTGGGACTGTTGCGTGAGGCTACTGTGAGACTGACTGCCTGTGACTGCCTGTGAGTGCTTTGTTACGGCGAAGGGACTCACGGCAGCACCCGGCGCTGGTTGTGGACAGTAACTGCAGAACGATACGTCACAGTCTCCAAAACACCAGAAGTCTCTAAAAGTCGCCAATAACACCAGAAAAAGTCGCCAAATTTGTCGCTAGTCGCTACATTGGCAACACTGGATCGTGGTTAAAGGTACAGCAGTTCGCTAAAAATAAAGATGGACCTTTTCCTCCACATTTCTGTCATGTTTTTTTTTTTGTTAACAGTGTTTATCTGCATTCCTTGATTACCCAAAGAATCAAAATAATTACCTCATCATCAATTTTCTTTTTGATTGTGATTGTAAATGTTTTCTTTTGTTTGTAGGGATAGTTTGTTATAACATCACATACTCAAAATAGTCTGTTCTGATAATTTTATCTCAACCTCTTCACTTGTTGTACAACTTATCGACTTCCTTCCACTACAACCACAAAGCATCAGGCAGTCAGACAGTCCAAAATACACCCTGTTAAACATATCCAGTTCTTACAGTCCTTTTCTGTTAAAAAGGATGAAGAGATGAGATGCAAATGACAAGTCCAAGTCAAAATCCCTAAACTTTGAATTTTGCATTCTAACTGAAGCATAATACACAATAAGTACAATTTGATTCTCTGACCAAAGTGTACAGGCATACTCACAGCTGACTGGGCTGACTTGATGCTTGGAAGGAAACTATAGCCCCTTTCATACCAATGCAATGCAACACACACACACACACACACACACACTGAAATAAAATGTACTTGAACATACCATAGCAGTAAACTTAACCATGTACCAGATATATGCAATGTGTGCACAGAAATAAAGCATGCATGCGTAGCTAATGTGACCTTTAGTCGTGTTTAGTTGTGTGAGCCTATCGAAAGTGCCACAGGGGGTGTGAATGTAAAGAAGTGTATATTGAAACTAGTGAATGGTAGACCTATAGACAGCAGCGGTTGAAAACATCAATCAATCAATAATTCATCCAATGTTCTGAACCTAAGCGCTATAAGTCAACACACTTTTTTACACACAGGGTAAGAAACTGCTATCTTTAGTGAGGGATCTGAGCCCCTCCTGAGCTGTTCACCAGACCCCGGACCTCTCTCAACATCTCTTCAAGCAGAAAGAAAAATGGAGGATAACTGCTCCTTCCTTCCTTTTAATTCCGGCTTCTGCTTTTATCATGCTGGAAGCTTCGATTGGGGAATTAGACTGTTCCTGACTACAGCAATCTTTTATCCTCCTATTTCTTACTCAATCTCACTCTTCACCTACGCTCGGTTTGTATGGATCCATTAATCTGCACCTTGCCGTACAGCGTAGCACTGCTGACTGTACTGACCCTTGTATCCTGCTTCAACCTACTATGTAGTACGCAGCCTTGTCTGTTCCTTTCCAGCTTTTTATGGCTTCACATCAAAGCCCCCCTCCTGCAGCCTTGCCAGAGAACGCTGCATAACTCAACCAACATGAAAGCACAGCTGACTATAAATTTTTTATGGAGAGAAAACCTAAGTAAACACATTGAACCTTTAACACGCTAAATAATAGAGGGGCAATACCAATGCCTTAAAACCTTTGTTCACTTGGAACAATGAACAATGTTGTTTATGACTTTACCTTTAACATCTCTTACTGTATTTTTCACAGTGCATGTAACCTGCAATTCCTTATACCTACAGCACAGGAGCAGAAGTTTTGGATTTACAGGAATGCTCATGACGCCAAGGAATTTTCTGGCAATATTTTTTTATTCTCAGGCCTGACTTTGATGTGGATGGATGAATTCTCCATTCTTTCTTACTGAGAAAATCAGAACCATGCATGTTAGCGCAGAGGTCAACAGGGACAGCACATCATAGAGTTAGAGTTTCACTTTACTCAATTGTCCCAATGAAACTGCTCTCTGTCTCAAAAGCTATGATCGACACATACAACATGTTGCTTATGTTCTCCTACTTCTCCTGCTTTCAAAACTTGCAGTAACCCTGACGCCCCATGTTATTGTCTCATGTCATCTAACACTGCTGCTTTTGTGTAAAGGTACATTTACATTACAGACCTTAATGCTCTTTCTGATTCTTTGAGTCTGATGCAGTCTTTATGTCTTGACATGTCATGTTTGTTACTCAGATTCGGAAATCATTTCCAAGACGCATGTCCGGCTTCAGCCTTATTCATAATTTCATGTCATGATGTCACTCAGCTCAGCGGCTCAGATTGCCGCTCTGTGACCCTGACGACGTGCAGCAGTGTGCATTCAGTAAAGTGTTATATTACTGCATGCCAGTAGGGGCATAGAGCCTTCATTTATCAGTGTATCTACCAGGTATTCATTCAGCAAGCCTCACATAAAAGAAGATTCATTCAGAAAGAGTTTGGTTTGGTTCCGATTTGTATTCTGTACTGACACTGAGTGACTTCATCAACTTATCAACTCATTCTACGTTGAGTTAAATTAAATTAGTGTTCGGCTCCATCCCTGTCTTCACTCAGTTGGATTTTAATGATGGGACAACCTCACTGAAACCTTCACTCCAAACACCACTGACAATAAGAGACGCACCACAAAGTTATTGATTGAAGTAGTTTTATTGGAAGTGAAATCATTTTAAGAATAAAGGATAAGTTGTTTTAATTGATATAAGGTGAATATTAATTTTGTTTACTTATTATGACAGACCTGTTTGAAGAATATAGTGGGTTTTTTTACACTATATCTGAGGTCGGGCAGGACTTGGACAAGACTCTTCAGGCTCCTACACACTATGTGCAATTTTGCGCTGTCCCAGACCAAACATAACAAACGTTACAAAAATGTGACATGTGATATCTGTGGTTGTGACTCAAAAATGGTGGTGCGGTGTGACTCTATGAGACAGGTTCATAGACCGATGGATATTCAAGCATTGCGACCAAAGATAGATAACACGAGCCGATGACGTTATTTGCTAGCACTTTTTCTTTCATCATTACCATGGGCCACTCAGTTCACAACATTGACATCAGCAAACAACTCACACACCTAAAGCCATACATGCTGCCTGCAATCTGCCCTGTAAAGATGAAACCATGCTTCATCGATAAAGAGAGCTGCTGGTGTGGTTAATGGTGGAGAAATTAATATCAGTTGCTTTGGCAACAGCTCTACAAGATATCCGTGAAGTCTGCATGCCAGTTTCACAAACTCCAAAAACATTTTTCTTTATTTTTTTGATCATGGCTTTGAATCAGCATCTTCATATGCCACACCTGTGCGGCAGATGGATTATCTTAAGCTAACAGTTATAAAAAGAAATGTGTGGGTATTTATCCTAATGTATGTATTTATTCAGTATTTCCTCTATTGTATATTCTGTGTAACTGGAAATACAATTGACTGTGGCTGGATTTTGTTCATTTGGAATCTTTTTGTCTTGTCTTCTTTTCTATGTGTGTATTTTATGTGTTCTCATTGTGAGAGTGGCCAAGTTTCCTAGTTTCCCTTACAGGGATTAATAAAGTCTATCCTATCCTATCCTTATACTGTGTTATGTCGATAATGAGAGGTCATCTTATAGCGTGTATTGACATGCAGTCACTGTTTGCGTTCTAGGTGCAGGTACCCAGCTAAGAAGAGTTGGAACTCCCATTCAAAATACCTTTATGGGTGAGAGCAAGCAGAGTCAGGAGGACGAGGTGGGGGTGATGCTTTCAACAAGTGGGTGGAATTTATAACATGAATGTGTCCCCGCTGTACACATCTGACTAAAACATGATTACTTGTGACAGAGATTTGATCGCACTTTGAGCCATATCACATATGTACTGTAGTCTTTTAGAGCAGATGGCATTCCAATCATGTCGTCCAGTAACATGTGCAGATAAGCAATGCAAGGAAATAACCTAATTACAGCATGCGTACAAAGATACATTTTTTCAATACGCATTTCAGACCCATTACAGGCAGAAGGTGCCAAGTGCTGCACAGAAGTGTACACAGCAGAAGTAAGCTGTAAAATAACAGACAGCATGTTGTGGAGATAAAGATGTATTCTTAATTAATACATTTCTTAATGGTTAACAATTTGGTTCTGGTAATGTGACGACTATGACTGCTCACTGTTTTGGCAGTTAAAACTACAGTATGCTTCATCTGACCTAGCTCATCCAAACACTATGCCCACACTGGAAAGTGGGGCAAAAGGAGGGAAGGGATTTCTGTGTAAGTGTGTGTGTGTGCTGGCACACACTTAGACTTTCTTGTTAACGTGCGTACGCAGTAACAGACAGGAAAAAACATTTATACAGTTAAATTGAACACTTTTAGTAATGAATGATATAAAGTATAAAAGGTGAATTATTTTTAACAATCGCAAAGTTGAGTTAAGTTCTTAAGTCAAGTTAAGTTCAGTCATTCTTTTCTGACTTCAGTTGGAATGATGATCCCAAGTGAAGAGGGAATCTTCCAACTGGGCCTTAAGAAGCATTGGATTTAGATGAAGCCCTGTTACTACAAAAGTATCTCTATTTCAAAAGCAGCAAAATGATCTGCTGGTGATAAGAAAGAATGACAAAGAGAGAGAGAGAGAGAAACAGAGGGAGAGACAAGGAAAAAGAGAAAAGGGATCATGATCAAGGACTCTCAAATTACGGGATTATATGCAATGCTTAAGAACTCCTGACAGACAAGAAGATTTGCTTAGAAACTAAAACTAAGGAAGAAAAGTATTTTACAGTTACCTGATTTAAAGCACTAAATCTATTGATATGGTGAATTGTATGTAAATGTAAAAAGTGACATATTCATGTAGTTAATATGTAGACTGCTATGCTGCAGCTCATGAGGAAAATTGCATTTTACTGGAGGCCTTTATTGGCTACAAAAACATTGTGGGGTAAAAGAAAAAATTCCTCTGATGCAAAGGAGAGAAAAAGTTAAAGGTTTAAAAAAAATGAAAAAGTCCCAGCACCTCAAATATATCCCAGTATTTAAGAAGTGAATTTTATGACTACCATGTCAGATTATATTCTTATGTGATGGCAGGAGTTTGAGATGTTTGAGAGTGTGGGCATACTTGTGTGTGTATGCATGTGTGTCATATTTATGCATACACACCAGACTGTCCACAATGAACAGACTTGCACTGTGTGTCGGCTCCTTGGATACTGCGCACACACACATTCAGCCCAGGGAAGCAAGTAAGAAGTTGTAAAGGTTGGAAATATTTTACCACCTAACCAAACCAATCCATGGTACTTCCCCCCCAGAGGCCCCGCCCACATTCGATGACAGAAAGTGTGTGTGTGCTTATGGTGTGCGGGAAAACAGTGCAGTTCTGTGTAACAGCCCGTGGTGATGTAATCTCTGAATATGTTTTGGAGTTATAATGCTGTGTGCACATAGTGGTCACATTAAAGTCTAAATTATATGGCAGTTAAACATAAATGTGTTGACAACAATAGACTACTTTCATGGCAGTGCTGCAGTAAGTTATTTTTGAAATGCACTTTGCCCTTGACTGTTATGATATACCAGTGTAGCACAGACAGCTTTCAAATGAAAGATGAGAGGTGCAAACAGGTGGAGCTTCCTTTCAAATGATGCAGTCTGAGTCCAGCTGTTATTTTGCTGAAAATTAGGGCTTTGATGCTGAGAATAGATCATAACACTGCCAGGCTTCGTCTGCCGTCTCTCAACATAGCACAGAAGTGTTGATCCACAGATAGGTAACATCACGTACCGTTATGCTGTCCTCCCTTATAAACTTAACTGCTCCGGTCCTCCCTTATAAACTTCACTGCTCCAGATCATCAAAAACTCACCACACCACCTCTATACTCTTTCAACTCCACTTTCTTTTTTGTGAATTGAATACAAAATCCTTCGCGTATAAAGACGCCTTTACCTCGCTTACCTCTCTGATCTGTCTCAGGGTTAGAAGTTCATGCTCCCTTCAACCTTAGGTCTCACTAACATGGATGCCAGGGGATGCCATACACCCCCCCCCCCTCCCCATACTCATTAAATGAAAGTGACATTAGCAAAGTTTTCATAAAAACACTTTAAATGGCTGAATATTGAACATTAGTACCTGGCTGCACTGGGTTACCTGCATTTCAAACAAATAAAGAAGACTTCATGTGATCTAACTCCTGTATTACATAAAACCAGGATCAAGTCCAAGCATGATGTCTGCATATCTCTTTTCATTTACCAACACAACTTTCCAAATCACACCACCATGTTCGTGTTCTGTTGCAAAACCCACTAATGACTACAGATCTCATCATGGTGAGCTGCCAAATACCAACCACAAGATTCTCATGTGGGTCTATGCAGGTGTCAGATGCACTTCACTCTGAAACTCCTGTTACTCCAACATCACCTCCTCATTCTCTTCTTCAGCTTCATCCTCTGTTTCACACACTGTCTTCACACTTTCTCTACCTCCTCTCCCTCTCCTTGGTATTTTACCTCAATATCTCTTTGTCTTTATCTTTCTCATCTCCTCCCTCTGTCCTTGTCTCCTGCCACCACACCCTCGCCTCAGCACCTCCTGGCACCTTTTCATTTGTCACATCACTTGATGATTTTGTTTGTGAACACAACTTTGAAGCTCTTCCAACAGGCACGCTTACAATCCTCTCCCTCCCTCCCTCCCTCCCTCCCTCCCTCCCTCCCTCCATCTCAGTCCTTTCCTATGTAATGAGAGATTTCACTGTAATTGTCTGTGAAAGGAGCCGAGCTGACAGTCACACAGATAACAGGCCCTGCAAATCTCATCTTCTCAGTCAGCTCAGAGATGCTTTTACACAGGTTGTTTAGACATCTGTGAATACTTCATGAGGAGAGACAAGGACACCCATGAGTGTCTTCTGGCAGTAGTCAAGTGAAATGCCCTCAGGCTGTTAGTTGGACTGGTATGTACCTGAAGCTCAGGGAAGCTGGAAGAGCAGTTGGATGCTAATGGAGAGATGATTCAGGGATGCACCACTTCAAGGTTGTAGGTTTGGATTTAACATTGGTTGGGGTTTTTTAGTTGGATAAGTAATGTGCACTGATGATGTGTGTATACACTTGCTCTCTCTATCTTTTCTATGTCATCTACATTTTCTGAAGCAAATGTAATAGCTGCTCCCCATGTGCAGGACTCACTAAGTTGCTATGGCATACACATGTACATACTGTATATGCAGCCTGATGTCCCTATCATGCTGCATAATGCGATGCACCAGATGCAATAAAGGCTTACAGAGAAGTCATAATCATAAGATCAGCCCAAATTATAGTGGGAAAACATTTTGCAAGTATTTTGATTCCATAATGTACAGTTTAAAAGATGTAGGCCAAAATAAAAAAAACCCCCTGGTTATTACAGCGCCACCATCAGGCCAATCAATTAAGGTCTTTGTTTGAGTAATCGAGGAGATTTCTGACCAACCTAAGGTTTGGTTGCTGTAGCTTTTATGGTTTCATAAAGGCATAATAGGCAGGCAGTGGCTCAGTGGTTAGAGCTTCTGCTTGGGAACCGGAGGGTTGCCGGTTCGAGCCCCTGCCGAGGCGCCCCTGAGCAAGGCACCGAACCCTCAATTGCTCCCCCCTCTGCGAAGGGTGGTAATGTAATGTAAGTCGCTTTGGATAAAAGCGTCTGCCAAATGATCGTAATGTAATGTAATGTAATGTAATAAAGATTATTTAAGGGTCCCATCCATCTCTATCAGCCGCTTCTTATTCTTATTCCTCTTGTTCAAAGGGACCTGATTTTTTCACTTCTGGGGGAAGTGAAAAATACTTACTGAGACACACCAAGAAGCCAAGACTTGGATGAGGTGGTATATCTATAAAACAGCATTAGAATGGAACAAAGTGAGCAATAAGTACACCACTATTCATCCTTGTCAAACTCATATGTTGTATGTTTGTCATTAACAGAGAATCAAAGGCTACAATCATTCCATTGTGGGGAAACTGCCACACCGGTTCACAGTAGACGTTTTCTTTCATTATTGGTGGGAATGTAGGCTGACACTGACAGGAAATGGAAAGTGCAGAAGCGTGGCAGAGCAGCTGCAGTCATCAGTTTGCAGAAGGAAGTTAAGCTGTACTTATCGCACATGACTGCATTTCAAACACTTAAAGAAAGTTACTCAACTGAGTTAACAAACCTGAAAACTATGGTCATCCATGTTTGGTTGGGTTTCATGATCTTGAATGTTATATTCATCATAGTTAAAATGAAAGGACGAGCGAGAGGGACGAGTCAGTTTTTCCATTCTCTCATTGACCTCAGCTTTGGTGAACTAGGATCCCATAGTGTAAGGTAAGCACAGTGCAGCGATGTAGGGCAGCACAATCGTTGAGACTTAAAGGATGCCTGATGGACCCTGGTGTTAAACTTAAGAATTTAAAATCATCCTGTCCACAGTTACAGACCTCATGGCCTCATGGTCATACTCCCGACCTTGGTTTGCTCTATCATCTTATCCTTAGTCTATTACATTCCACACTACATGCCTATAATGCCTGCTTTGTGTGGTTACAGTCTTATTATAATCTATATCATGAGCACTGTGATAATTGGTGCTCATTCCCAAAGCTTCCCTTGTGATAATTACCACCAAGTTGTAAGATGTTTTCCCAGGAAAAGTCAATGCAAATTATTTTGAGCTGCTACATGTTGTAATGTGGGTACATTTACAATACACATTAATGTTATAAAGCCATTTCTACTGTGAGTGTTATGATGGCTGTAATCCTTTTGTTTTATGTAGGATGTAAGCTGTGTTACAGGCTTCAGGGTACAGTGATAGAAAATGCCAACCAGATATGTCTCACACACCACAGAGAATGGTTTCTGCTGCCAAGCAGAGTAATCCTCCATATCCAGGGCCACAGTGGCAGCTTAGAACAAGAAATAAACCATATTCCAAATTTAAACTAGAACTGTTGACTTGGATTCCTCTTATCAGGACCCATTAATGTCTTTGCCTCCATTACTCCATACAGCTCCTTGCAATGTTTTTTAAACTTTACAATCAGTAAACTCAGTCAGGTCTTTTTTTTGTGTATATTCTCCATTCCCTATATTCTTTATGTGTTATAATTGACTTCAATAGGATGACACGTCTGAATGCTGACCGATCTGGGTAACACTGATTGTTTACTGCATGTGCTTGAAATGTCAAATCTGACCTGTGCTGCAAGAAAAGTAGAAAGTATCCCCAGATGGAAAGTAAATGGACTTTTCAGAAAAATAAAATATAAGTACTGTTTGACTTTGACTGATCTGTGTGCACAGCGACAATAACAAAAATCAGTGCATAAAGCACCAAAGATGGAGACATACTGTCAACAAGAATATCATATTACAATTTTAAACTGACAAGTGAGGGACAAGAGAGCTGACAGGGGAGGGATTCTCTGTCCCTGGTAGCTGCTGTTACACACAGTTGCTGGTTAAAATTACACATGTCTCAGACCAACCTCACACATGTGCAAGTGTCCACATGTCCACACCAGCACACCAACCAACACCATTGAAACCAAATTCATTTACATGCATGTTGTTGCTGACACTACCAGATGATTAATTATGAAGGTAAAAAGAGGAACACAAATAGTGATATGTGTGCAACTGTGCAATTCTAGTCCCTGCTTTGTCTCTGAAGTCATTCAAGACTGTGCGTCTGTTGCAATCATACAATGCATATTGTGACCCCTACACCAGATGTGCCCTGAATCAACAAGTGAGTGCAGTCTGAGTACAGGCAGAATACTGTGTATAATCCATACAAAATCAGAGTCACAGTCAACAATTGGAGATAATTCAACCAAATGTTATTATTAAAAACATACATTTTAAATGAAGTTAGAAAATTGAAGCTGAATTGGACTCTTTCAATAACTACAATGCCAAAAACATAAAAACACATGAAAGTCTTTGGCTGTGTCAATGCATTCCCTTATTGAGCCAAGAATTGCTCAACTACTACAACTATTATGCTCCATTACAGTTGACAAACAAACAAGACACATGAGGGAAAAGTGGACTGGATGATGTACAAGAGGAATGTTGATGTTGGTTAATGAACAGCAAAGCTTATGGGGTCTGACCACTGCAAACATGTCCAAGCCAGTCTGAGGATTGTAACCTGGCTTCATTTCAAGATGTCCCGCTGCTCTATTCCTGAATGGAACTGCTGATTATCTTTGGTTTATTTCTGTTTGTACGGTGATTCCCTTTGGTTATGTTTTCCAGTTCTTAATGAGTTCCACTGACCTGTGTGCTTGACTGTGCACAAAAGGATAAGTGGCAGCCCCTCCTTCTCAGTCTGTGTTAATGGTGGTCTGTACATCATCTCCTGTAGTGCACAAGGATAAACTTTAACCCTTCACTTCCTGTTGAAAGCCCAGCTGTCAAAAAGACTCTTGTCCCTGACACTGGGTCTGGTCTGGAGTGTGTGTGTTTGTGTGTGTGTGTGTCTGTGTGTGTGTGTCTGTGTGTGTGTGTGTGTGTGTGTGTGTGTGTGTGTGTGTGTGTGTGTGTGTGTGTGTGTGTCCGCCCTTAAGTGAGGAATAATGGTGTTCTGTGTGGGACCAAGATCTGTTTCAATCACCCCAGATGAATCTGAAATTGTTAGCTAGGTTTGAACATTTGCATATTTAATTAAATTGAAATGAATTTAGAGAGATCTGAATGCACATTCAGCCTGCTGAGACTGCTGCATGCATTAATTGCTGCAACATCCTCTGTCAATGGAGCAGAGACATTAGGATTCTGCACCCAGATATTGAACCTGACAATGAGATTGTTCTAGACCCCTTTTTCTCCTGTTGTGCTGATTTCTGTCTTTCCATCACAATGGCTCTTTCCATCATGTATGTTCCGGATTTGTGTTTCCCATTGAATCCAAATGTACATCTTCTGTTCTTACCAACCACATCCCATCTTAAACCCATGATTTTAATTACCAATATTCATTACAGTATTTTACACTGAATTCAATGTGGCAGCATATGACTGCATGTCTAAATGTTCACTTGGGAAAAAGTAATGGAGACCTTTACAGACATTTCATTCCATTTGTGTCTGTATCTATAATGAGAATGACTTCTACTTACTTTCCTTCAGGGTCATCAGGGCCTCTTTACCAGGGACCTCAGTTATACCTACACAGACCATTCAAGTTATTTGTCACACTTGTCGTTTTACTGCTAAGCCAGGTCTAAGTTAACTCTAACTGAGCAACTCATGTGTTAAGGGCTGTAAACGTTTTAACTGTACCAGATGTGCACAAAGACAGCGTTGAGAAACCCTCCAAGTGAAGACAGAATTTATGCTCTCCATTAATATCTTCAATGTTTACGAATAACCGATTAATAAGGGACATAATCAGAAAGTAAAAGTGTGTATACTTTTTCCAAATGCCCATTCCACTAGGTGGAGTGAGACGCGTGCCGTCTTGGAGAGAGGAGGGGTTTGTGTGTGTGTGTGTATGTGTGTTTGTCTTTGTAATGTCAATGCGATTAATCAGTGACTGGAAACACAGGAAACCTTTGCTATAGGAGAGGGGAGGGGTTGTTAACAGTAACTATGTGTTTTCTGTACGTCTTTGTACCTGCTTTGCAGTTGTATGCTTTTGGCTGAATTGGGCAGAGGAGAGGGGTTTGCTACCGCCTCCCAACTCCCCGCTCAGTGTGTCAGATGAAGCATATTGTGGCCTTATATGTTGTGTGAATTCAACCACGACACGGATGCCAGTTCAGGAGGCACAATATTTTATCAATGAGTATTCCTGGTTAAGCAACTATAAAAGTAAATAAGTTTCTGGTTAAGCAACTATAAAAGTAAGTAGGAGAAAGCATTGGCGGCTGTTTGGACTCTGTGAGTGCTTCTTGTTGAATGTATTTATTTACCCGTCTTGCTTTTAGGATCTGTACACAATCTAGATCCCATAACTCAGAGGGATAGCTGCCAGTTCAAAATAATTGCTAATTTTTGAAAAGGCCCTCGTGCCCTTTTTCATTGGCATTATTCCAGATTCTGTATGTTTGTGGTTCCTCTTAATGTTCCTCTTAAGTCTTCAAGATTTTGCTTTGGTTGAATGTTTGACCAAATTGTACCACAGGGAACAATAACGTTTTAACATTACCTTGTCTTGCTACCCACCCTAGATACTGTATGTCTCCACATTAGCCAAACTATCTAGTATCTAGTACCCTGAATGCTAACCACATCTTCCTGTGAGTCCCTCTGCCAGGTCGTTGGGTTTAGCCCATGCTTGGCTTGTCAAACTGATTGACAGGGACATTTGGGTTTTCTGGCTCTAAATCAAGGCTGTTGCTTGGCGGGAGAGACAACACTCCATTGAATAAGGGGTCCATTCCACAGGGGAGAGCTGGGAGTTATTCAATACACCACTGCCCTGCCCAAACAACACACACGCACACACGCACACACACAGTGAGAGAAAGAGAGGGATAGCATACTCCTTCAGGCAAAGGCTCAGACAGCAATGCACACATATTGCATATGAGAAGAACAGAAGTTGGCTGAGCCTCAAACAAAATCATATCTCACCATATCAGTGTTTTATCTTATTTAAATGGATATCAGGATCATAAGCAATAGATTATGTCGCTTGAGAAGGTTGCTTGAAATATGCAAAAACCTTCTGTCTGTGTTGGCAACAACTTGTATCTGCATAATGACTTAGACATCTTATTTCAGGCAACCCCACTTTTACTCACTTTGGCTCTGTGTCCAACTCAAGCAAGAGTCTTGGTGGCTCAAAATTCCTTCTATTCAAGAATGATAAGCCACTGTGTTCTACAGCACCTCCTGGTATCTGCTGTACTCCAATAATCATTTGATGTATTGTATTTTATTGAATGCAGTCAATAAATGTCTGTAATGTATCAAAATGAGGAAAAAGTGAAAGTGCTAGAGAGAACAATAGAAGAGGCTCATAGTAAAGATGAGGGCTCAATCGTCACCCGCTAACACCCAGCAGCTCCTTCGTGATCCTCAGCTTAGGTGAAAACACTTGATAAGGTTCTTGATCATCATTACATATGATAATTTTAATCTAACTATTTCATCATCCAGGTTTTGATTATCTGAATCAAATTTAATGATCAACTCTTATGCACTCAGTTGAAAGACTCCCAACACAGATCTGGGTCCTGTAGCTATAGCATAACCTGACCTGGCTAATTTCCTCACATAACGTGATTCAGTCTTGGTCCAGCCGTGAACCTGAGCACTATACAAAATTTACTATATCATTTCATTTATCATATTATTTCTTTATGGACACATTTTAGATGTGTCATTGTGTCATGTTGCATGTGTGCAGCCTGGTAATCATCTTTGAATAATGGGAGGACTGGTTGAAGCTGCGAGTGTACAATTGGTCAAGGCCTAGAACCTGCAAGATCCATCTACTGCTGCTAAAAAGGTAGAACACTGCCACTTTCCATCTCCTGCCTTCATATCCCACCCCCCCCGCCCCCCCACCCTCCACTCCCAAACACCACCACCAAAGAGGAAAATAATCCATAAAACTGTGGGAAATTCCCAGCACTGTAATGTGTCTGTGTAAAACATAATGTGATGTGGAGGACTTTGACTGTGTCTTGAGTCCTGTGCCACTTCAGCCCCAGATGTTTTACTAAAGATCCAAAAACTCTGGCCAAGTAATTTACTCAGAAAAGAGTGTGTGTGAGTGTGTGTGTTCACTTCGTATCATTTTTAGAACACCAATAGCACTAGATATCCTGTGCCAATGTTCTGTATTTTCAAAATGAACCATTTTCAAAATCTTCTCAAAAAAAGAATTCAGTATTTCCTCCAGAAATTAATTCTTGGCAGACTTTGTATTGGCAAGACAGCTTTATCAGACTGAGCTGTGCAGAATGTAGCAGAGCAGAGGCACAAACGCACAAGCATATGAGCAACAGAGACACGAAGAGTGAGAGAAAAAACAAGAGGGAGAGAAAGAGAGGGAAAGAAAGATAGAGAGTGAGAGAGAGAGGGGGAGAGAGAGAGAGAGAGAGAGAGAGAGAGAGAGAGAGAGAGAGAGAGAGAGACGTCAGCCTTGTGGAGTTTCCGTTCAGCCATATTATTTTCCTCTTTCCAAAGCCCCTCTCACTTTTTCACACTGACTGCGGCCTCAGACTCACTGTCACTCTTATCTGCTGAAAACAACTTTCCTACCTTTGCTTTGTCTCTCCGTCGCTGTTTTTGAACTTTCTGACAGAATAGGTGTCATCAATCAAACAATGAAAATTGTGTTTACGTGTAGATATTTTGCATTAGCATGAGAAAACATATTTGTGCGTGAATCTTTGTTTTTAAAAAGCAATTTTATTTGCATTTGAAATATTGAGTACCAAGGTTTGGCTCTATGCCAATGTTTTATCATCCAATTCATCATCAAGGTCAGGAAAGCAAGACTGAACCTTGATGACTCGATGGGATGTTAACATCAGCCACCCTGAACTCCACACGCTTACTTTTCAGGACACCACCATCATAACAGTGGTGGACCAATTTTCCGAGATGGCTCTCTCATTCATCTACCTGAATTGCCCCCCAAGATTTTTTTGATGGGTAGGATATGAATAATGATCGGCAGTACATCTGCCTTTCCCAGAGGAAAGTGAAATAATCAAGTACAGCAGAGCACATTGAGCTTAGCCTACCTCAACCTACAGCCTGCAACCTAGACTAGAAGTAAGGGTGAAAGTGGAACAATCATCCATCCCAACTAAGTTCAGGAGGCAGCAGGAAATGGAGTGAATGGTCAATGGTAGAAGGCAGCTGAAAAAGCAGTGGAAGAAAGCCTCAGAGGAGGAGATGGAGGGAGTCAAACTCCTGCAGGCAAGAACAGGCTTATGTGAGAAAGAGGCACAGAAAGAGAGAGAACAGATAGAGAACACACAAGGTCCACCTGGTTCAAAGACCCCTTCAAGTTTGTGAAGGGCCTGTCCATAAAGCAGAACAGCGGCAAACTCATAACGAAAGGAGAAAAAGGACTCAACGCCCAACTGGAAAAAACCCACATCAGCAGCAGGATCTACCAGATGTCTTATGGTTTCTATGGAGACTGGTGAAGGTGGTATGGCAGAAAAGAGCAATACCAACAGTGTGGTGGAGGGCAGGAGTTATTCTCATCCAAAAAGAAAGGATTCTGCTGATATCACTCCGTTTCGCCAAATCAACCTCCTGAACATTGAAGGCAAAATCTTTTTCAGCGCAGTGCCTCACAACTGTGCACCTACCTAGGAAGGAACCCACTTGGACTTTTCTGGGTGCACAATCTGGCATCAAATCCAAGCTGCTAAAAGGGAAGGAATAGATCTCCAGGTTGTGTTCGCCACCAGGTTCCCCACAACCTCCTTTGGACTGTATTCTTCACGGTCGCAGAGGCTGCTGGTTCGAGTCCCGCACATGACCAAGCATGGACTGGCAGCTGGCAGCTGGAGAGTTACCAGTTTGCCACCTGGGCACTGCTGAGGTTCCCTTAAGCAAGGCACCGAATCCCCAAACTGCTCCAGGGGCACCGTATCATGGCTGCCCTGCGCTTCCTCTCTAAAAGCATGTGTGTGATATGATATGTAGCGGGGTGCAAGATGCATTTACAATTGGTCATACATTGGTTATGAGCCCATACCAACTATGACAGAAAAAAACAGTCAAAAGCCTGGGACGCTGGGACCTTGAGTAATGACAAGTCCTTGCTCCCTGGCAGTCACTATGAATGTTTCAGATTTATCACAGCGGGTCTCCTTAAAAAATCAGTATGTGACTGCCAGAAGCAGAAGAACCTCCATGGAGCAAGAAATATGTGGACAGTGGAAAAGTTGTATTTTTTCCTCCTTCAGTTTCTGCCCAGCTTAACTGTATGTGTGTGTGTGTGTGTGTGTGTGTGTGTGTGTGTGTGTGTGTGTGTGTCTGAGTCTGTATTTTGACCGCTCAGGTGAACCATTATGATGATGTTGTTTGACCAAAAAATGTGTTCCTTATTTGGGATCCAGTGTGTTCAGTTGTTCAGCTCAGTGTGCTCAGTGCAAACTAAGAGTTAAAACTATACAGTGGTTTGCTGTGACTGTGTTGGCTGCCTCCCCATAATGACAATACCAGACTGCTATTATCAGAGGAATGAGTGCCCAGTGCAGAGGAGAACCACCCCCTTCGCCCCCAACAGTATTTCTTTTTCCCCATGCACCTCCCCACTCTCTCCACTCTGTCACCAGTGGGAATCTTTAACTCTTTCAAGTGAGATTTTATTGTAATCATTATTAGGTATTATCGTAAGTACAGGTCCACACACACACACACACACACACACACACACACACACACACACACACACACACACACACACACACACACACACACAACGCTAATGTCTTATCAGGTCACCCAACTGACATGGAACAGTGGTTATTTGATCTCAATGTTCTCATCCATGACCTGACACATACACACACACAGTCGCACACAGTCGCACGTGCACGCATGCACGCGCGCACGCATGCACGCACGCACTGTGTATATTATAATTAGGCTTGGGGCTAAACCTCTCTCCCGTCCCATGGCCCACCCACAGCAGATCCACACAGGTCCCCCCATTACACACTTTCACAATGGGACCTGAGGAAACTAAACTGTATAGCAGACAACACTGTGAACTCAGCTTCTTCATTTTGATATCTCACAATAACTCAACAACAAGGACAGATGTCAGCAGCTGGGGGAGAGTATGATTGCAATAAACAAAATGACTGTGACTCATTGCTTGTGCACTGAAACTGCCTGTAAATTAAGTACATATGAGAGCATGAGTTCATGCTGTCCAGAGAGGTTGATGAGGCATAAAGGAGGATGAGGAGGAGGGTGCTGTGTTGCCAGAGTGTCCAGCCCAATCATGTCTTAAAATTAACCCAACAATAACCATAATAACCATAACCATAACCATAACAACAACAACAACAACAACAACAACAACAACAATAATAATAATAATAGTAATAATAATAATAATAATAATAATAATAATAATAATAATAATAATAATAATAATACTTTTAAACAAAAGTGGGTGCAGTTGCCTCAAGTTCAGAATGCATACATTTTCCCCAAAACAAATTAACATCCAGATTGTTTATACAGCCACAGAAATGTTAGCTTTTGGCGTTGTTTGTTATCACGTTCTATATGGGTTTGCAGTATGCAGTGCTCTTTAAATTAGAGATTTTTTTATTTTTTTTGTTTGAATTTAGTTTCAGTTAGAAAACACCACCAGTTTAAGTTGTCTACATGTGTACTGCCATTTACCATTATTGGTTATTTTGCTCATTAGTGTTGTATTAACCTGACCAGATCCTGACAAGCATTTAATATCACAACACTATGGCTCATTTTTGCCACACTGTGCACGCGCACACACACACACACACACACACACATACACACACACACACACACACACACACACACACACACACACACACACACATTCATTCACATCATTACACCATAACCTGTCTTGTGCCTATTCTTGCTCCTCAATCAGGCAAATGTGTATATATATACGAAAAAATATAATGAAGTCATCTTCACTGAAAAATCAGAAAAACAAATAGCAAGGCAGCAACGCAGGCAGGCAAGCAGGAAGTCAGGCAGACTGGTGCTGGAGGGATTGAATGTCCGGGGCTCCAGGGCTCCGGGGCTCCAGGCTGCCTTCCTGCCTCTTTTCTCTTTTGCGATATCTCCAAGACATCTGTCAAACTTTAGAGAAATGCAGCAGAGAGAAAAGAAAGGGAAGGGGGAGTCACTTTGTACTGGGCTTGGGTATGATACTTCTGGCTGTGCCCTTCTATGTGCCCCCCCCCCCCCCCCCTCCCCCCCGCCCCCCTCCACTGTTCTGAATGAAACACAAAGAGAGTCACTAATCCAGAGCTCAAAGAGAGCTGGCCTTCCTGTGTAATTACAGAGGCAACACAACACTCCGTCTTCTGGGCGATTACTGCCGCCACACGAGACGCAGGATGAGGGGAGTCAGAGGTGGGGAGGGTAGGAACAGTGAGTAGTATTGAGTTTGGTTAAATTACCATCAAAGGAATGCCTGAGCTGCAACTATCCACCACACAAACACACTGATGCTTGCTCACACATGCAAACACACTACATAGTTTGAAATGTATTTTCTGTCAAGTCTCCTGGCTGGTCAGATTTTTCTCTGCTGATGGTAGCCAGAGCATTGTTTGGTGCTGATGTCACAGTTTTGAGTGCCTCTCTCTGATTTTGTGTTGCTCTGTGCCGCCAGCTGCAGCTGAATCACTACGATCTCCGATTTGCTTTTCCCTCCAGAGACATCAGGCCCTTTTACCCCCCAAATCCCCACTCTCCTTTGCTACACACTCTCAGGCCTTTCACTGGAGATGCATGGCTGTGCATGAAAGTGGAGGAAAGATCTCCTCACAGGCAACAAGACAAGAAACTGTTTGTGAATACCTTCATGACTTCTTGACAGTGGTAATGTGTGCAAGACAGATATTTAACAAATTTTCCACCATCCTCAGGAATCTGAATGGATTCAAAATTCAAACCAAAGACCAGGCAAAAATCCAGTTAGGTTCTTCAGTTCCAACCCTCCTGTGGCAGCTTGCCTCTGTCTGAAAGTGGGCTTCATTCCTTTACAGTTCACTGTAAATATCTCTCCCAGGAGCCTGATTTCATGGCACATCCAGAGTTATTTATACAAAAAAATATGCTCTCCACCACATCAAACTTTTTATTGAGTTAAGTCTGATAATGCTCATGTGCTCCTTTTCTGGGTCAATTACATGCAGTCAGTGTGTGCAGCCCGTTATGCATTTTTTGCATTTATGATGTCATTAGACAAAGGGTACAGGACTATTCATTGCAATGAGCTGAGCTGAACTGTACTCTTGTTTTACATTCTGCTCTTCACAAGCCTTTTTTAGGCTTTGAGAAAGCTTAATAGTATTATTTCAGGGGTACTACTTACTCTTACTCACTCTTCAAGTGGAATCCTCAAAATGCACAATGGTTTATGTTTTTCGAAGCTCAAACAAATCACTTCTTCAACATGACTTCTTTAATGTTTCCATACGTTTTTCTTGTACTTTAATGCAGGACTTGTAATAGAGTATTTTTCCACTGTGACCAGCCTTGTTGATCACATATAGCCCAGATGGTGACGAACCTCCATTTCTTGCAGCTGAGAGGATATGTTAACATTCTGTGGCGGTCCAGATTATGACTGGAAGCCTGTGCCAGGCACTCCAATGGTCTTCTCCCCTGGACAGGAACCACACAGGACCCGGACCCCCAAGTCTTTATTTATCACTGGACCACCACGTACATTATTGCAATTCACATACTCCCTCATACACAGTGGGTTCTGACAAACACCTCCCACACTCTTAATGTTGCCTTCACTCTGTTCTTTCTTCAAACTTTCCCATCTCCTGCGTTCTTTCATAAAAAAACATTAACAGTATAGATCATAATAAATAATTTCAGACTTTTATCACTATGATCACTTCGAGTGATTGATGGTGTGACCAGACACTGTTATACCTTAATCTTGGAGGTCAGATTGTATCTGTTTTAAAGTTTTCCTTGATTCTTTCGCCGTCATTCAAACTTCCTTCTGTGCAGTCTGGGCTCTGGGAAAAAAAGTTTTTACTTTTGCTGCCGCATCCAGGAATGTTTGGCTTCAGTTCCATAGACCTTTAACTTTCCTGATAATACAAGCAACCGTGGTCACAGGGACATAACGCTGCTTAGAGATGCTCTTGTAGCTTTTACCTTGACCATGCTTGGCAATTATTTTCTTCCTTATCCACTCAGACAACTCTCCTCTTTTCTTTCTATTGTCCATGTTTAGTGTGGTGCACACAATGACTCTAAACAGCACAGGCAAAAGATTATGAGATTGAAGATCTGAGATACTAATTAAAGAAAAGTAAAAAAAGTGTCAGTTCTATTCAATATGGATTAAAGAATGGTGATACTAATTACTTTACTGTGCTCCTCAATGCTTGAAGTAATGGTGGTAACACAAGCTGTCATTGAGGTGCGAATGGTGCAGATTCTACTCATTGCACTGCCGATTCTGAGACCAGAACTACATTTGTCTGGCATTGTGATGATGACTTGAGTGAGTCACTAGCCAGCTAGCTCTAGTCTAACAAACGTTCAACATCAGTAAACATTAAAAGGAGGGCATCACAAGACAACATCTGACAGCAGTTTTCACTGGTTGGTTTCCTAATTCCATGACTTTTCTTGGATTTTAGGACCACATAGCAACAGAAAGAATGTTTAGAGAAATGCAGGATATTGTCTTGTGAAAGTAGATGTCTTGCCAACATTATTTTAAACTACAGCATAACCATAGCTATCCAGACTTTATCTCATAGGTTGCAATTTTAATCAATCACTCTCTTACATGTGCTCTTTTCTTATATATTCTCTTATATGTTTATATATTGTTTGCAGGTTTGCATTCCAAAAATAATAGAAACACAAGCCCTTTTGTTTGGCTCTGCAGCTTTCACAAAACAAGCATAAGAGACATTAGATGAGATCAAAGTTACAGCATAATATCATTTCTTTCCAGTGAGTGAATGTAGTTTAGTAGTGCCACCTTATGAATTTGGTGTCACTGCAAAAAAAAAAAAAAAAAAATCTGAAAGAACACAAAATTACCTTGAAACATAAATAATTTATTTTACCACTAGAGCACCGCAATAATACTGTGTTACAATACAGCATAGTGGGTCAACAACATTATCATCACCATCATCACCATCACCACCATCATCATCACAACAACAAATAAAAAAACAGAAAACAGCTCCATTGTGACGAAGTTGGTTCCTTGCACTTTTCCCCCCTGCTATTCAGGAAGTCCACTGGCACTAAGCACCCAAAGGGGCCAGGGTCAGGTCACCTACGTCAACACTCCTCCTTTGATAATGGGGGAGGGGGGTTGTGACTAACTAAAGAAGGGTATTTAAAAGACTAAAATTAGCAATAACTAAAAACAGCATCAGTGCAATTTGTTTTTTAAGAAACAAAAGGATAATGACTGACAGTTGTTATGAGTTTGTGGGTGAAATGAGAGCTCTGTACTAGCAGGAGGGTGACACGTGACAGATGAAGTGATGACATGACACAAAGACAATGGACTCTTAACATAACATTCTTGGTTCTATGAAGGCCTATCTACTTCCTTTAACATGTAATACACATTTTTCGTTTGTCTAATTGACAGTATCTCCCCAAATGTATTATTATCTTCATTTCACAAAAGAAACACAAACATCACCACGTTTGAACCCAGACCTTTCATAGCTCATGTGGATCCTATTACAAAGCAGGTAGAATCAAAATACTGATAACCCCTTTTAATGCAAAGTGTAAATGCCAATCCCAACATTGGATGTCATTAGCCAGATAATGCATCTCAATAAAGAGCATCGCATTTTAATGTAAGGTGAAATTGGAGAGGAGTTCAAGTGTCTCTAGGTCGTGTTCATCAGTAAAGGTGGCGTGGAGCATGACATCAATAGGCAGATTGGTTCAGTGTCTGCAGTGATGCAAACACTGTATCAAACTGTCGTGGTGAAGAGAGAGCTGAACCTGAAGGCAAGGCTCTCAATTAACAGTCAACCTAGGCTCCAACTCTTACCTCTGGTGATGAGCTCTGGGTAGTGACCCAAATGTGATTAAGGATACACGCAGTCACAATTACTTTCCTTTGCAAGGCGACTCACCCCGAGGGACAGAGTCTGGAGTAGAACCTGATTGAGATTTCTCACTGTTGAAAGGATCCAGTTGAGGTACATAGGGACGTGTGTCAGGCCCAAACCACGGGGCACACCGGGAATAGGCTTGAGGTATTATACATACATATCATTTATATCTATATGTATGTATTTCCCAGGCCATCCATAGGATCTATTTGACAATAGTATGTACACATACATATACGTAATAATTATATTAAATACATTCTATGGATGGCCTGGGAAATATGGAGAGGGCTAATTTGCTTAGTATGACTCCTCCACAAGCCCGACCCAGATAAGAGGTGGTACATTACTGACCAATGTTGAGTTATTAGGAGTAACAAAAAACATGTTCTAACATGTTAACTGCAAGTAGGAGTCATTATTATTTATACCACAGCCATGTAAAATACTTATTACTTTCCTCATTAGTGTTGTTTGCCTCATCTATCTTCATTATTAACACATTTAAGGACATAATAGAGTCATTAATGTACTTATACTATGACCACAGAAAAAAACATGCTTAGGTTTGTCTGACTGCTCCAGTCCATTCTGCACCATCAGTGCAGCTTTATTAAAGTGCAGGTAGCCTTTGCAAAAATAGTTTACAAGGCTATGGTTACTAAGGGCTGGCCCATATTGTTTGAGTCTTCCAATTACTATTCTTTATATAAATACTATACATATACAGTATACATATACAGTATATATATATATATATACATATACAGTATATATATACAAATACAGTATACATATACATATATTATATATATATATATATATATATATATATATATATATATATAACACTTGGTTAATGCATACGTGACTAAGCGGTTCACGTGACTAAGCGGTTCACATTTCTGTCACTGCAGAAAACAAATGAACCAATTCAGTCATTTGTGAACACTTGTAGACTTGTAGATCATCACTTAATTCACACAACAGACACACACTCCCTATTCTCTGTGTCTGTCTGCCTCCAGGACAGCAACACTGGCATGTTGGAAATGGCACATGATTGGCTACAATCCCCATGTGCCTATCACATATCATTTCTTCTGTAAACTGACCCCATTGGCCCTCTGGGTTGGAAGCCCTTTGTAATGCTCAGCCTGTAGAAAAAGCTGAAAAACTCTTCAGCAACTATGTCTTTTATCACTGATTATGAATGTAACTGTTTTGGTGACAGATTATTTGAAAACTGGTTCAGAAACAACACCAACTTGGGCCAGCCCTAGTGTCAATGGAAAACATATCAAACTGAACTTATAATGTGAAAAGATGATGCTGATTGGGCAAAGCTTGTCCTGTTGCCTGTGCTAAGTGGTCATGGTATAAGCATGATGAGGTTGGCAATGGAACTATCTTGGCTTCTTTTGCCTCGTCTGTTATTTGGTGTATCAGGACAGTGAGATGTTGACGTGATAAACTTTTCCCCTGGTGCTGGGTGTCAAACTTTAACCATACATTATAGATTTCAAAACTTAAAAAATACAAAACACAGAAGAACATAGGAAGGAGGATGTGGTATGATTTGAATGTTAAAACTGTAGATGGAGTTAGAGAGGGGAGTGAAGTGCCATGTAACTGTTAGAAGCAGGGTTACTTTAAGGACTTATTTCACATATATACACTTATCACTTATACTTCCAGTGTTTGCCATACTCTTGGTGTGACAAGTGTGTGAGGTGATACATGTTGACAGGGCCTTCAAAATCAGAAAAAAACAAAGAAAAAAACAGACATACCTGTACAAAAGCCATATCTTTGTCACTTTGTGTATGTGTGTGTGTTTGTGTGTGCCCGTGCATGTGTGTTTGTGTGAGATTTTGATACCACTGCTAAAGATGATTGAATTTTACAAGATTCCCCCCCACAAAGGGGTCCTGCAAGCATAAAATCAATCTAAGTAAACACATTAATCAACATCAACTATAGCTTATGCCTCCTGCAAACTGTATGATGCAATTGTTTAATGAATGGCTGGTGAATCATAGCGCATAAGCGTGTGTCGGCGCAGCAGTCAAATTGTGAGATTTTGGTCAGACATTTCTGACACTGTAAAAGAGAAATTAGCTTTCACTCGAGATTGTTAACTTTCATCTCTGAGAGCCCAAGTTTTGTAGAACCGGCATCTGGTTGCTATTAAATGAGAGGTGGCTTTAGGTCTAAATATGCTTCTCTTGAAGTTGTAGTGGACAGTTGAAAGTCCTGCTGTGCCAGCAGCTAATTTGCCAGGCATGGCTCACCATGAGTGTGTGAGCAGTAACACTGGGTAGGGTTTTAATTCCTTTCTCAAGGCCTTTTCCGTAAAAATAAATGCGTGCCATCATTCCTGTTTATATTCCCATTTATAATTATGTGAAGATACAAATACACAGAAAATACACAATTCCTCATAGCAACCACTCCCTCTATGGTGAAAATGTGTTCCGATATCCCCGTTTATGTGATAATGTTGAGATTGCAGAGATACATACACTACCCCAAAAGTTTCTCATCAACATCTAAGATCTCTGAGGGTACGCCAGATGAACCAAATTGCAATAAGTAGGAATCACCACTGCTGAGTCGTCATGAGCACATCTACACACATTGATAAACTGCTACATTTTCCAGGAACATGGTACATACTTTTGAAATACTTGTCAAATATTTCATCAAGTATGAAGAATATTTGAGGTTTGCCAGTTTGAAGTGTAATCTGGACCAAAGCTACTATTAAGGTATTTAATGTATTAATTATGGATAACTCTATCCACAAGCCCAGGTTTGCTTGTCATTGGTCAGTGTGAAACTAAATAAAACTATACAGGAAAATATCCCTCGACTAGGTTGTGCATACAAAAATAATTTACGATTGTACCTTTAGCATTGGTATCAAAATCTAGATTCTGCCATTGTGGTAACACTCATCAGCTATGGTGTATATGTACAGATGTGGCTAAAAGTTTTGGTATAAAAAAACCAGCAACATTTTCTCTGAAATAATTTGAAACTGACAAAAGTAATCACCATCCACCCTAAGTCTCCATATTTAATAGAATTGACACTTTACTTTTGCTTTTTGATGTAACATGTTATTTTAAATAATAAAACAAATGAAAATAGTGTGGACAGAATTATTGATACCCCTTAGAGTTGATAATAATAACTAACTGGATTGTAGTGATATTTCAAGAAGACTGTTTTCTTGAATTAGTATCACTGGTGTCTTTAATCTTACAATAAGTCAAGAAAAGGGAGAGTTGTCTGAGAAGATAAGAAAGAAATAATTGTCAATCATGGTGAAGATAAAGTCTAAAACAGCATCTCAAGACAGCATGATTTTCTTGTGACCATGGTTGCTAAATAGCTAAACCTCTCTCAATGTGGCCACAAGAGCAAGACTGAGCCCAGATTGAACAGAAAGATCATTTGTACTGTGGAACTGTGAACCAAGGAAAACAGATACAAGTCAAAGTAGTATATTAAATCGAAAATAAATAGTGTCAGTTCTATTAAATATGACATAAAGAATTGTCGATGCGATTACTTTTGTCAATCTCACTGAAGAGAAAAGTGTATGGTTTTAACTGAAACACTTTGAGCCACGTCTTTATGTCTATACTGTTTGGCTTCAATAAGCACACTTTTGTTCAGTACCTATAATCTCCAACACACCATACCTGATTGTGAACTGGTGAAGTGTGTAATAGTGCATAATAGAGTGTAATAGAGATAGCATGGTTGTAGTTTGACTCTGTGTACTGTATGCCCAAGTTGTGTCTTAAGGAGGGAGAGTGTTTGTGCTTGATTGTGGGGATTTCCTAGCTGCACTTGCAAGACTTGACGATCATATTGGAGAGTTGCTCTATTTTGGGTGTCTTGCCAATGTAGTAGAGAATCGTGAGAGGCTCCAGGTCCTGAGAGACACAGCAGGGTGATGCTGATGCTTCAGGGTTGATGGTGTTATACAGGCCTAAGACCTACACAAAGGTGGAACACAAGCATCAGATCAGTCTTATCGCTTATTAGCCAAATTTATTCCTAAACATTTTTATGACCTTTCCATAACTGTTGTGAACGTCAATTGAAATTCAAAGGATAATATTAATCAATAACTTCTGAAGATATTTGCTTGAAGCCGGTAGAAACACTAGCTGTAGGCGAAGTGAAAATGTTTCAAAGGGAAGAAGAGCACTCATCTCTGTAGCTTTTTGTTTGTTTCATATCTTTAAGCAGATGATCAGCTATTATTAAACCAACATTTGCTCTGTCTCAACTGATTGTTAAACCTAAACCTCTTCCTCACCTTTGAATGCTGGGTGTCTGCACTCCACAGATATGGACATGCCCCAGCACAGAAATTGGCATTGTAGCCTTTGGGCTCATGGATCCACCTCCAGCCGAGGTCCTTCTTAAAATCGATGTAGAGTGACCGTAAGCAGCAGTTGTCCTGCACGTTTCTATGGATTACACAAGAGACAAAGGTGAGAATGTCATTAGTGGCAAACATGTACACACACACACATTTTTTTGTTGTGAATTCCAAATTGTCTACCATTCACCTCAAACCCCCAAACCCCCAAAGGTGAGGGTGAGGGTAAAGTATGATAGTGTCATTTCTATTGGTCATTGTTGAGGTTCATTCATGACATGAAGCTCCTTCCACATAACAAACCATACAACATTTCATCAATTGATCAGTTGGGGAATTCTTACTTAAAAACAGTTATCAGCCAGTTTGTGATATTCACCTCTGATATGATGCATGTTTCTGACTGTAGCCAGACCAGGTGAATCTACAAATCCACATCAAAACTACAGTGGAACCAAAAGGCTCTCTCAGGTAACATCATTTTCATATTTAATTTACTTCTGTTTAATTTCATTTTTATACATATTCATCTTGAAATAACCATCAGTTTGGGCTGGGGCCTATGCTATGAGAGGCAGGGTGCTTGGACAGATTCCAGTCCATCACATGGTTGACACGGAAGAGACCAACTTATTCACACCAATGGGAGAGTTTCAATTTCCAAACAACCTTAATTGTAGGTTTTTTGGTATTAGACAAATTCATCTTTATTTTAATTTAGTACAAAATAAGTTTGGTGACTCTGGGCTGGTACCTGGAGCAGTAGGCGGCGTCCAGGGCTCTCTTGGATCTGTGGCTCTTGTGCTGGGACTGCGATTCCAGACGATATGAAGGCAGCAGCATTAGGAGAAGGTGTGGAGACCGTGCGCTGTGCCGCCGCTTCTTAAATACCTTCAGGTCCCCACCGTGGATGAAGCTGTCATCAATACCTGGAAACATGCGAACAACATCAGCAATCTGAATTGTACTGCATGTACAGTATCCATGTGTATGAAAGAAATATTAAAGCATAAACCACAAATAAACAAACAACAAAATGTCATTATTTAGCTTGTTTTCAAAAGGAATAGGTACAATGTCAAAGAAAACCTGCTGTTTTCACTCAAGTGATTATGTAGCTGTGGTCATTGTGTCCAAATCCCTTATTTCACACAGAGATCAATTTGATTAATTAATAAATATCAATAAACTGTACATATTGCGTCTCTAATTAAAGCATATATTCACCTGTCATGATACATGCGGTAATCTCACTACAAAAAGATGTGAGAGTATAGTGTGCACGTAAACACAGTGACTTTAAGACACATGTCAGGCACCATGTATATAGATTTACATAATCCCTGAACAAGTTTTTGATGTGTGAATCAAATCACCTGCAAAGCGCGCCTCAAGCTCCTCGCTCTTGTTGGGAATAATGTAGTTGTTTGATGGGACAAATGTGCAGCATGGGCAGTGCAAGCTGATCTTGAATCCACTATTTCTATCTACAGAGAGACAGAAATTATGAGAAAAGTTCATTTTAAAATATTAAGTGGCAGGAAAGACTAAACATCATGAACATGCACCTACCTCTGTGGTTCAGCCATTCACTCACTGCCTCTGTCACATCAAAGGATAGCCACTCCCCTTCTGTTTGTGTCCGCACCACCTTGCTGTCAATGTACCGCTGTGTTGGGGAGGTCAGATCTTTGTGTCCTAAAATCTGTGGAATCAACACAATGTATCTATAGCTTATTTTGTGCAGTTATTGTGTGAGGCTTAAAATACACTTTCACAGTGCAAACTGAAACTGTATACACATGGACACAGCCACTACTTTGATTCTATATGTAAACCTACACGCCTATGATCACACAAGCCACCCCTCCAAGTTAGTATGGTGTTCATGGGTAATATGGAATAGGGACCCAGCTTCTCTCTATATCAGAATCTCCTTGTGAGTCTACTGTTTTACTAGAGGGTAAAGGCAGTAGCTCAGTGGGTAGAGCTTCCGCTTGGGAACCGGAGGGTTGCCGGTTCGAGCCCCTGCCTAGGTGCCCCGGAGCAAGGCACTGAACCCTTAATTGCTCTGCGAAGGGTGGTAATGTAATGTAAGTTGCTTTGGATAAAAGCGTCTGCCAAATGATCGTAATGTAATGTACTAATTGTGGTTTACTTGTGTGGACAAAATGGTTTCAAATAAAAAACATGTAAACATAATAATCTGCCACCACATGTGAATCCACACCTGGTGTAGCCTTCTCATTAAACAAGTCATCATATGTGTTCTGTAAATGATCCTGTCAATTTCATCCATGTATACATCTTGCATTTTTGATCACAGTGAAGGCAGTATATAATATGTACACGCTGCATATAACCACACTGAATTAAAAGTCACTGTTATGAACTGTACAGATGTCATTAGGTATAGAGAGTGGACACTGATGCTAGAAGGACTCAAACTCAAAGGAATATGTGTTATGGTCAGTTTTGTATCCTGGGGACTTAAAACTGCAGCGAGAGGTGAATGGACAATGTTTGATTTCTTGAAAAAAGTTAAAGAGATACTCTTTTCAGAGTGAATTAACTGCCCCATCCAGTAAAGTTATGGTGGACATAATGGCTGCATATTTTCAAACCTTTTAGAGGAGCTGTTTTGCCATGTATACACGTGAATGAACGAGTTTCTATGTGATGGATGAGTAAGTGCTTCTTGTTATCAGGTCTACCCCTTTGTACCGGCCCGTCCTTTACTCCCTCACACACATCCAGCAGCTGTTTGCATGAGAAAATCTCTCCGTTTGGCGCTGTGTTTAGTCCAGCTGTCATCCCCTGGTCTGGATGTAAACATGGTATGGGAACTGGCTGGTGCAGACAAGCTGACAGACAGGCTGCCTGGGGTGACTATAGAGCTCTGGCACTGACCTGAATTCCTTACTGTGCACTCACACACATCCATTGAACTTGTATTCGTGTATTTTCCAGTGTTTATTACAGTTATTTGTCTTTAACTTCAGGGCCCAGTATCAGGTAAAAATACATATATAAAACAGGTTCATGTCATTGACACAAAACCAAACTGCAATGATCCCAATAGTAGCTCTGTAAACAATGGGCTGGGTCTCTCCTACCCAGTCCAGAGGAAACTGTTTGTACCTGGTAAAGCTCAATGCGCTGCTCAGACACTCGGGCCACCGGGTTTTGGAGACGGAAGATCCTGAGCTCAGCCTTCACAAGGTTGGAAGCATTCTTCTCCATGGATGACACATCGAATGTCAGGCGTCTGAAGTAAGGGTTGAAGTGGGTAGGAGAGATGACATCTACAAAAAGGAGAGAGACGTGCCGATCTGAGTACATACCCTCACAATGTGGACAAAATATTTACTCAATGTAAAACATAATCCACAACTTAAACAGTACATACATCAATAAATAGGGTAAAGGTAATATACTACATGTGGAATACTTCCTACTGTAAGTGAAGTGTGGGAAAAGGATATCTCATGAAGTACCAGCGCCTCACTTTTTGCTTATAGTTATTTCCGAACTCTGTTATCAATGGATTTGAATTGCCAACTGTATTGCGGTTGATTTTGGGTTGGTAAGATTGATTGTAATCATCTCACCTGTCTGTGCCACAATCAGTCCTTACATTTGTACTGGAATGTGTAAATGCACCCTCGTCTAAACAGTATTTCAGACGTTTCACTCCTGCCATGACACATTTCTGGAGTGACTTTCAGTAGCTTTAAAGATGTTTCAATCTCAAATAAGTCTATTGGTATCAACCAAGCCATGTGACACTAACTCTGTTACCCAGGGAAACACTTTCACAGTATGTTCAGTGTGACAGCCACGCACAGTAGCAGCAGCGCAATCACTCTCATTGCTTCAACCCATGTGTGTTAGTGTGTGTGTGTGTTTGACAGGCGCTTCCACTGTAGTACTGGGACACACACAGACACACACACATTGGCAGCCATGTGTGTTACCATGTCTGACAGATGCTGTTAAACACAAAAACACACACAAGCATGCACAACGTAATACTGGAAACCATGTGTGCGGTGGGGGAGTGTTTGACACACACCACTGTGCATTAGGAGGCCCGGAGGTCTTAAATTGATGTCTGTAACGTAAGGCAAAAGTCCAGGATTAGCAAGACAGTGTGGTTTGTTTAGAGAGAGAAAACAACCACAGCAACCATCAGGACGGTTGAATAGGGGAAGGGGGGCGGGGGTCTGGGGGTGTAGCAGACTCCATACTTTCATACCTACTGTATAATAGTTTCTGATAGGAATAGCAGGATGACTCTATTACTCTAAAGTACCATAACTCTGAAACACACCACGCAACTGAAACCACATTTAGACTTACAGTATATAAAGCAGTATATTGAGAATTTTATTTTTATTTGTTGGCGATTGTGCAGCCCAAGAAAAATGTGTGCCTTCTTGATCTAAAGTCTCATTAAATGTCTTATTGTTTAATTCAGATTGTTTTGGTCAGATCTGATCATTTTGTCTTAATGGTTCACATTCTTATTTTTGAGGTTCTCCCACTACAGTCACCACAGCTCTGCCCTGAAGGATGACATGATGATGAATAAAGTATCTTATCTTATCTTATGAAAGACCGGGAAATGGAAAAGACCTGGAAATGGAAAAGACTTGGAAATTTACCTGGATGTGTACATTTAAAAAAAAAGAAAAGAAAAGTTTTCATAAATATGAACCCTGCACGGCCATTTCTCAGACACTTTCTTTTCAAAGTGCTTTGTTAATGATTTCCCCCCCTCCAGTTTAGCTTGTTTGGAAGCATCTGCACCTAACACATTTCTCCTTTTCTGTGTTGTCTCTTGCTGTCCTCCATGTGTATTTTATTTTTTACCAGACTGTGCCAACATGGAGTCACATAGCCAGAGATCAGATATGAATCACATATGCAAGCGACCCAATAATGATGATAAGAAAATATTACAGAAGTTTCAAACTGTTCAGAAATAATGCGGTCAGTGTCACATCACTGGATGCATCCAAAATAAATAAAAAACAGAGTGGATTTTGCAGAGCAATGTGAGTAACTAGAGAGCAGAAATACAATGCGACCCAGGAAAATCCTGTGGAGGGTTTACTGTGTCAAATTCAACCCCTGACTGTGTTTGTCCAGCCAATTCTGCAGCCTCTCACAGCCACATATGAAATACCTCTGCTGGTGTTGTGTTTCAGCAAGGCTCAACGTCTCTCCTTATACTTTTTACTTACATATCCAGCGGGTGAGCAGGATATGTGGGGCCGAGGCTTCTGACATTGGTGGGACAGTGCTGTACCTCAGCTATGATGTTGTTTGATTTGTAATGTGTTTACCAGTCATGTCTGAGCACATTGAAATATCACAATGGAATCTTATAAGTCATTTTAACACAATAAACAAGTCATGTAAGTGGGTCTGTGTTGTACTTTTCAGTTGTTCTGTTCAATTTGCAAAGGAGTAACATGACCTGGGGATATAATAAAAGTTGCTGAGGTCATTTGTGACCTTACTCTTCTCGCGAATCTGGCACATTTTCTGCCACGTTACATAAGATATTATCCTATTTTGAAGCACCACAGTTATGCTTTTACTGTATATATTTTGTTGTTTTACAAAAAGTCTGAGATGAATTTCTTGTACTTCAGCACAACTGAAATAGTTTGAGTTTGAGTTTCCTAAGCATTGTTCCAAATTACACCAGTGTACAAAACTGGCATCCTCACCATCAGGAGAGAACTCCACAGTCATTCCACCTTTCCAAGTTATTAGTCTCAAAATAGCTCAATTAAATGTCATTGTTACGTTTCTATTTCTGCATTTGTTGACGCTGCTTTGGACTGAATGGAATTTTTGTTTTTTCACCCTTTGATGACTCTACATTTCCACTCTTTGTGGTACCAGATGTACTGACACTGATAATGTCATGGTTTAAGTTTTGGACTAATTGATTTTGGTGTGAAAATGAATCACTTGTTTATGGATTACTTATGCCTAACAACAATAGACTCAAAAATAAGGTTATTTACCTGAGAAAGAAATCTACCAATCAATCAACACACTGAGATAACATATTTTCTTTCTAAAATGAGACATCTAAATTCATCCGGTTTAGAAACTGCAATGTTTCAAACACACAGTTTAAACTTTAAAGCAAAGCAATTGATCTCCACACCTATAATATCTATTCTGTTGCAAATAAGGTTCTTTCAGGCTTGAAAAGTGGCGCTTAAAGTTGTCATACTATATATATGTGTGCGTGTGTATACGTGTATTGTGTATATATACTGTATACATAACATTATAATCATAATTTCGTATGCAGTTGTACATCTGTGGAGGTCAGAGATCTCTAGGTGCTTTCTAGTTTCTTTAGTTTTTAATTCATTCTGGACAACGCTTCAAAGATCTATGTGGCTGCCATCTCACAAAAACAGATGCACCCTGAGCATTAAATATAATGTTGGTTATGATTGCTCAGCTGGTGTGTGTGATACTGAAAACATAGATTTTGCTCATAGTATCACATTTATATAAAAGAATTACAGCAACGTGTCCCGACTTTAAGCATGTGTGTATGCATTTACTCGATCTATCTATCTGTCTGTCTGTCTGTCTGTCTGTCTATCTTTACTGATAGGTGACCAGATGAGGATATGAGACTTTAGATTCTCTTGCTTGTTTCCGTTTCCTTCCCATCCGTCAGCAAGGAACGTCACTTTCAGCTCTCAGCAGCCGGCTGAAAGAGTGTTTACTCAAACTACTGCACAGCCTTGTGAATGAGTCTGCTGTGCTCAACACTACACTGGGCACATTGACCAGAAGTTTAGGGGAGGGCTAAAGCCAGGCCAGCACATGGAGCTTATAGCATGCAGACACACACACACACACACACACACACACACACACACACACACACAAACACACAGTTACTTTATCAGGTGAACCTTCAGAGATGTAGCTCATTAAACAGTCAATATTCAGATATCTTAAATAATAATAAACGTCACGTCATTCTTGTCATAGTGGAAAAGCCAACCATCTTGAGACACTGATTTCATAACTAGAACTAAAATATAACTAAAATTCTTGACCCAAACTCCCTTATCAAGGCTTGCATGTCATTGTCCACTGTCCAGCACTGCATCACAGTAAATACATAACCTGAGAAGGGATTAAAATGTACCTCCAAGAATTTCTTCCCCAAACATACTGACAACAGGGACTAATAATAGATTAAGGGAGTAAGAGTGAGGAGCTCAGGAGTGAGGTCAGAGTAAAACTGCTGCTGCTTTGCATTGAAAGGAGCCAGCTGAGGTGGTTTGGGGATCTAATCAGGATGCATTATTATATATCCTAACTGTCTTGGGCTCGCTTAGGACAAGCTGGAGAACTTGGCCATGGAGAGGGAAATCTGGGCTTCTGAGCTTGGCATGCTGCCTCTGGGACCAGGACCTGGATACTGACAATAGACAGAAGATAACGGCTTACATTTTGTCCGGCCTGCGGTGAAAGCTGTGGTGGAATATGCCAATAAAACTCCACTTACGCCCAGACTAATGAAAACAGTTTCCAGCTCCTTAACCCTCTATCTATACTGCCATTGTAACTGGTGCTTGGACTCAACCTGTATAAAAGTTATAATGAGCTCAATCATTGGAGAAAACATGGGCTTTCATTTTAGTGCTTTCTATTATTTCTACAACATTTTTCTTTATGTGTGCAAGTCAAAGTTCAAACTTACACTGGTATCAAAATCATTTGAACACAAAAGGTTCCATTTAGGTGCTGAGCTTCCATGGCTGAACAATAGTCCAACAAATGCAATCTGAAGGAAAGCAATCGTGGAATCAACAAGTTCAAAACTGTATCGTAAGAAGTTTCTAGTTCATCACCTAACACACAACAGACATTGTATGATCCATGAAGAGAAGGACCAAAATCAAAAACAAAACAATGGTCTAAAGAGAAGGGAGTTTGTGTTGTGGAATGCACAAGTCAGAGTTTACACCTTAACCCAATAGAAATGCTGTGGAATGACCCTTCTGGCTGTTCAGGCATGAAATTGCAACAATATTGTTGAGGAAGTGAAGGAGTTTTGCAGGGAGGAACCGTTTAAGATTCTTCCTCACCGTTCTGCAAATCTGTTCACTGCAGCTAATGGAGATCCTACACGTTATTATCCACCTGGACTATGAATGTTTAAAGAATATTAAATTAAACATTGTGAAGTAGGACTGTTTGGTGTTGTGACTTTGATGAAGATCAGACCGCATTTAGTGAGGAGTAAGTGCAGTAATGCAGGTAAAGGCTCACAAGGTTTTTCTTACACCTGCAAATACACGTGTACTGCACATACAACACACACATACTGTATGGATGTGTCCCAGTAATGTGAGAGCCAAAGGGAAATTCTGACCTACGGTTGAGGGTGTGGGACACAAGCAAACCATTGCTTTTCTGCCTGAAAGTTCAGTGTTATACAGCAGCGTCAGCCCAAATTACTGCTGAGTTATCCAAACCTGACATGAAAATGATCCACCACAACTGGCACAACTCCATCCTGTACTAACAGAAGTACGGGCACGGCAATGATGTCACGTCACACACACACACACACACACACACACACACAGAGAGAGAGAGGGAGACAGTATAAGACGTTGGGCCTTCCTGCTCATGTCACTGGAGTATCGTCACACACAGCGGATACACAATCCTGATTCCTCTAATCAGTCACTTTATTACTCAGGACTTCCATTACCTCACATCCCAGTGACAACACACAAGCATGAGCGATGTGACAAAGAGTGTAAAGCAGACACACTGCCAAAGGCATCCATGTGTCCTAGGTAGCACTGTCATATTAGCATTTTTAGTATATATGAGTATATAGAATAGTGTGTATATAGCAGGGAATATGACTCTTATTAGAAAATAATATCAGTGATCTATGATCATATATGATGGTGCATGAGTGGACAAGGGGTGCGTTTAAAGTTTGAAGGTGTGTGTGTGTTCCAGTAGCAATGGCAGTATTTTTAGGTTAGTTTGAGAAAACTAGTGACGCCTACTGGTGAGAATCAACAGCCAAAACATAAATAACAATTGTCAGTGTAGCTGTCCTCGCAATCATTGCTCTCGTTACCGTCAGAAAGACATTTTACAACTGCTTAGACAAATGTAGGACCGTGGAACCAGCAAATCGGACTGATCTAAGCGACTTTATTGGACGAGTTGAGAATGAGAAGCTCGATCACTGCTGCTTGGTACAGACATGAGCATTGATAGGAGGCATGTGAACCTATGTACTGCTTATGTCTGGCAAATAGCTTCCTTACAGTAGGATGTTGGAAGTAAAGCATGGTTTATATTAAATTAACCATTGCTTTTTAGATATTACAGCCCTGAATGCCCTCCTGACCAAAGAATTCCTAAGTTCACGGATACTTTAGGAAACTTCTGTGAGGATCCATCCGGGCTTCCTTCCTGAGGGTCTGGCTGCTCTCTCCTCCCTGGCCTGCAAACTCTATTAGGAGTGGCTTTGTCAGCAGAAACTACAGACTTCATGAAGACCCCACATTCTTCAGAGACAGAATCAGTGCCTTTTGGACCTCTGACAAAAACTCAAATCATTACTGCTTTAAATTGAACAAGTAATACAATTTAATTAACGATAGCAACACAAGAGATACACATTAGTTAAAGTAGTACATTTCAGTCAACTTATGTGTCATTTTGTGAATGCTGTGGACCCCTAAATCTCCTCAAGTGTCCATGTACCCCATTTTGGGAACCATCACAGTTGAAAGCAAACAAACAGGCAACAAGGTGACTCAGTGTCACTCAGTTCTGTGTGTAGGTGTCCTCTGGGTGCTGTGGTTTACTCACACAACCCAAACAACCCAAAGAAATGCAGGTTACGTGAAATGGAAACTTTGAATCCCCTGTTTGTATGAATGCAAGTGTGACAGAGTTTCTGACTTTATGAGTAGGGCCTCTCATGCTCCAGGAGGCTTCAGCCGCCTGCAGCCCTGCACAAGATAAGGATGATATGATAAGACACACCCGAGGGGACTTATAAAGAGGTCTTAAACATCCACCATCTAAAGTTCCACTCTATCCTATGTCCAGGAAGAGTGGATTAAGTGAGAGATGTTTAAGTTATCCAACATAAATATCCATATTTATACAAAACAAACAATTCTGTTTTTCCCTTTTGTTATGTAACCAAGTCCTTCAACTTTGAACGTATCTACAACATTTGCATCTGAATTTGAACCTTAATTGCATCTGAAACACTGTTGAATCAAATCTCATCATTCATCAGTATCATTATGGGGCATCATTACAAATGAGACTCTCTCATCTTTCTATACTTGCCAACCAAATCACAAAGCTCGACAAAGCCCTGCATAAAATAGAAATAAAACAGCCACACGAACCAAATACTACACATTTATTCTTCTTTTTTCAACAGAAACAGATGTTAACGTTATAAAGGGTCTGAAATTAGTTCATTAGCTTCCTATGTCCTCATCCAGCCCATAAATATACTTCTCCATTCATCCAGTGTTGATGATCACAGTACTGATCTAAATATACTTCAAACCATGTGAAAGCTCACAACCAGACGTTTCCAACAAGTGGTTATATGACCCCCACAGCTCCAATGAATGAGTGAGAGCCGGGCACACACTGGCTGACACTCACCACAGAGAGGTGACCATCTGCAGCATACAGCAAACAGCAGGACCACAGAGTAAGGGAGCTTGGTATATGGTTGAGTTTTTGTTGGTTGTTGTTGATTAAAGGTGCTGATACATTAGGCTGCACCATATTAAACGATGTTACATGTATGTGAATCAGCATTTACATTTGGCTGGTTGACACATAGGACACAAGTAATCACCTGACACAGAAGGTCAATTGATCTTCGGTGATGATGGTTGACACTAAACTACTACTACAATTCAATAAGACTTGTTTTTACCCATTTTAAATGTAAAGTGCAACTAATATGTGGTCCCTGCCTCCTCAAGCAGCACATATGCTTAGTGTAGCGTCAGCACAACCACTACCAATCATGATGGGGGTGATGCTCCCATCAGGCTGTGAACAACAAAGCGTTGTCCTGTGTATTGAGGAAACATTAAGGACATCAAAGATGTGAATGAGTTTGAAAAAACCTTTCAGCAGGTTTGTTTATCACTGATCAGACCACACATCAAACCAGATTGCAAGACATGCTGCCACAAGTTCCACAAAAGCAGTTACATGACCTCATATGAAGAAGCAGCAGGACGTCACATGTGCAGTTACCTACTTCATGGTAAAAGACAGGATGTCAAAAAAGTCAGGGTCATTGGGAAACCTTTGCCACTACCACAGACTGAGGTCGCGTTGGACATTGGCATGTACACTACATTGACTCAAAATGGAATTTACATAACAAATGCTCGCAGACTGCGTCTCTTCCGTCTTGATTACAAGTTTAAAATCTCTGCTACTCCTCCCTCCCTCAAACTTCACAATACTGTCCTGCTGCTAGTCAGAGTTTCTCATGAGAGGATGTAACGATTCGGCTGATGTTAGTCTCAAATTTACAGGGCTGTTTTACACCATCAGGGAGTCTGAGGTTATAACATGAAAAGGTCAAAGTCGTTAAAAAAATGTCCAACATAACATCTATTTGAACCTCAGATTATGGGATCAGGGACCGTTAAACCAGACACCTGCAGCAGACCAACTCCTGACCTGAAACACCAAGAAATGGGCTAATTCACACTAGCAGTTTCATGTAGCGTCAGTTGTTATCAAGTTAACAGCACAATAGAAAAACATTCAATGACCATAAATGTCTAAATATATTTAAACATACTTTATATCCAAATATTTCAAGTAAACGTACCCACAGTGAGCCATGATAGGCCATAATAGGTGGAGGCATGCTGGCTCCTCGCCCTAGAGGACACACTGATGTGTTGGCGCTCACTGCTCCATCCATCCTCCCCCCACCTGAACACCACCACAACACAACCTCACCAGTATGCTTCACCTGACCACCGTCCCACCCCATTGGAAACCAGCCGTGTTTTGGCCACAGCAGGAGGAGGGGAGACAGGGGCTGTGGTGGTGTGTGTCTGTGTGTATCTTTGTAATCTCCATGCAATGATTCATATTAACTGAGATAAAGGCTCACACTCACTCTCTTTTTAATTCTCTGGTCAAAGCATGGAAAAGCTCTCTCCTTACTTGACCCTTTTCACCGACTTTTTGATTTTGTAGTGACCACATCTTTGTGGAATTTAGATCCTCGTCCTGGATATGGGATCACTTGCCGTACTCTATTCCTTCCTGTTAGATATTTGTTTTTGTCTCTTTGTAATTTCCTGCTCCCCTGGCCACAGCTGCTCTTACACACCTGGATGTGCGAGTACAGTTATCCTGCTTTCAAATCAGTCGAAGGACTGCATGCTGGTGTAAGTTCTTTGTTTACAAAAATAGAAAATCTCACAAAATACTCAAGGTAAGTATAACAGCATAGATAAATACAGTACTTGACTAAATAATCATTACTTCCCACATCTGGTTTTCCCAACTGAGCTTTTCTTTCAAGACCTGAACAGGTGACAGCCATATTTTTCACCTCTCACCATGAGTTGAACAATAACAGATTGAAAGTGTGGGAATACATAAATGGAAACGTTTGCTGTGAAATAATTATGCTGTGATCCCAAGCTGTTAGTGATTCAGCTGTGACTGTTTTTGCAGATGTACTGGCATGAAGAAAATCACATGTGTACACATGTGTCTCTGCACTGGTAGGAGCCCTGGCACCATCACATCCCCCTCCCCCCCTCCCCCCCTCCCCCCCCCCCCCCCCTCTCTCTCTCCCTCTCTCTTCTCTTTCTCTCTGTCACCCACACACACACACATAGTGATATACTTGGTCATTTTGTGCAATAACATTTCAGTCACTGTGTCGACCTTTATGGTTCGATAACAATGGTCTAATAAAACTAGATTTATAAAGCTTTAAGAGTAGAAGGGAGATTACATCTGTTTGTGAGACGACCCCCAAACTCACAAATGCATTACCGGATGCAACCGTTCACAACCTCAGAATCAAATACGCCATTTGAGAATGGAAACAGACAGCAAATTCTGCAGGGCTGAAACGCTGGGAGCTACTTGCGGGAAAACTATTTGACCTATTTTTGAGTTTTTCTCACTTGTATAAGACATGCTCTTGTGTGGGGGGAGCGAAGGATAGGAGGGAGGTGAAGGGATGTCCAGATGGAGAAAGCATTGCAGCCGAGAGAAGGAAAAATGAAAAGAAGAACTCAAAAGATGAAAAGATTAGGAAGAAAAATCAGTACTTGAAACAGCAAATGATAAGACACCAGGTCAATATTCTCACGGTAGAAAAGGAAAAAAGAGAAACCTGAGCTCAGAGATGGGAATGATTCCCTTTGTAGCCATAGAGGATCAGATCATTGTCCTGCTGAAAGAAACAATTGAGGTAATTTATGGAAAAGGAAATGAGACACAGGAGTGACAAAATTATAACGATTGCAGAAGATAAAAGTAGATGGCAAGAGATCCACAGCAGGTAACCGGAAATGAAGAAAACAGAGAGACGAGGGGTGACGGGAGGGGAAGGAGAATAAATTAAATAGGAAAAATAAAATGATCTGCAGAGAGGGAATGTGAGCCATAAGTAAGCTCCGGCCTGTCTGAAGCCTCTGCCCAGCTGCTCACCTGCCAACAGCTCCTCACATAATCCCTGGAAACTAAAAATACCAGGCACTTTGAAGCCCCGTCCACCACAGCCTGTCAGTCCCTAAAGGCCCTATAACCAGTAACACATAAACACACATACACACAACACAGATGTGCACATGCACAGACATACTAATGTATGTTAAACACTTGGAATCTGTGCAATTAGACTCATTTGGGCATAAACTGAAACAGTGAAACAGAAGCACAGATATACAGATGAGCATGGGAGGAGGTTGATGAGTGGAGACGTACAGCCTGAGACGGAGGATTCAAGTGCTACAATTGATGATTTGGTCACTAAACGAGCCAGCATGTCTGCACAAATCAGCCAGTAACCCCAAGAGAGTAAAACCAATACCAGCTTCTTTCTTGCCAGTTCTCCATTCTGTGGATGTTCAGACTGGCATTTGGTTAGCATCTTGTCATTGGTTTTGTATGTCTCCTGTCTCTTTCTTTCTACTTGCTTTTATTGTGTTACCTTGTTTTATTTCCTGCCGTTTATTTGTTTTGTGAAGCACTTTGTGACAGTTGCAATATTTTTGGCTTTAAAATCATATCATCCACGACTCCTTAGCACAGTACTTTGCATATCCAGGGCCTAATTTTATACCATTGTAGTTTAGTGTGAAAATGTGGGCTTTTCTCAAATATTGGAATCTGTCAAATTCTCATCAGAATGCCTGATTTCGACTGTTGCAGTATGGTAATTAGACAGGATGGCAGGCATTTCCACACCTACAGTACACACTCCACATACATGCTATGTGTAGATGCAGCGTGGCAGGAGCGTAGACAAACTCTTCTTCATGACTCAGTGACACTTGTCGTTGTGATCACTGATATACTGAGCTCAACTTGAGTGGGTCAATAACCTGAGGTTGCAGCGTTCAAGTGTCCAAGCTCACATCCACCAGAGCCGAGCCTGTGCAACGCTCCCATGCAGAAAACATCCTGAACACTATCATCTTACACAAGACTTGTGCCATTGCTGTAAACAATACAGAAAAAGCTGGAGGAGAAGTTGTTATTCTTTTAACTCTCACTTTTTTTTCTCTCACTGTTACGCAATTCTGCTTCGCCACAGCGCCTGAGCAGTTCAAATGGCAGCAGCATCAGGTCTTGCGTAAGTGAACAGAATCTGGGCTCTCAACACTGTGGCAAGGTGAGACCCATTGCTCAGGCAAATACCCAAATGTCTTCAAGTCTAGTTCTGATCACTCCATCATTGAATAAATTCTGTATGTAGAACATACATGGTTACTAATCTGAAACAAAAACAGTCCAGTGTAGCTGTAGGTTCACACAAAAATAATGACAAATGATGGTCAGTAACCATGCACTCTGTTTGCAGCAACACAATAGTGACACCATGGCTGCAATTCCTATTACTTGGTTGAAAATACAGATGGGTACACAAAAAGAGCCTCATCGTCTGGAGAAGACGGGGAATTCTGTTCTAGTCTGCTGCCAGTGAACAAAGATTGTATTTATAATACAGGTCACAATGCAACAATGATACAGAGGTAAACTACGCAGAAATAATTATAAGGCTGGACACATGCATTCAAAAACATGTTCATTCAGAGTAGCCACACACCTCCTCCAAAGTGTAACAACATGTTGCAGTGACGCAGGGGTGACGGCTACGGCGCAGTGTTATGAATCGGCTTTAACCTGTTGTGTACATGAAGTTATTCCAACCAAACTACTTGAAAAACAGCAAATAAATGTAAAAAAAAAAATACTATACAGCCATTACAAATTAAGAGATATTCCATTTTGGTAGAAGACAATTCAAAAAAGCCTTTAGTGAATACAGTTGGTCTAGCTTTACACAGCTGTAATTACACCTTTTAAACATACACAAACATATGGAGAAAGTAAAAGCCTGTTCATTTGACAGTGGTGTTCATTGTACATGTCAGTGTAGATGAACCAGCAGTGAAGGTTGTTTTTAAATATTTTAGTATTTGCTGTATTTCCAAGATTCGGCCCTCCAAACTGTAAAATTCATTATCAATAATAGGAACAGTCAATGGGGCTTTCAACTTTCAACAGACACGGTGAAAAGTGAGAGGAAGATTTCCCCTCAACTTTGGCAGCTGCGTAAACACAATGATGATGATCTACAAAGCTGTGTTGAGTGATATTGAGTGAGAAAAATGTTTGATTATCACTGAAATGCTTCTGTTTGTTTCCCGTGAGTGAGGGATAGTGAGTGAATGACTTCTTTCTGCTTCACTGTGCATTTGTATACAATGTGGATGTGTGACATGGGTTAAATATTTATTATTTGTACATACTTCTATCTCCACTGCGGGTCAAGATTATTTGTCCACAAGACCCCACTTTAAAGAAAATGTTTGGTACTTTATTAAACAACGTTCCTGTGTTGGAACGTGCTTGATGTCTGTGAGGTGTTTGCATTCGTGTCCTCCACAGGACCCTGTTTATTTACAGAGGTTTCAATTGCACTGACAAAACACTCCATCACACACACTGGCACCAGAAACAAACACTACCAAGGTCTCCACAAGCTTCCCCACCAGAGCTCACAGTGCAAACTGAAACGGAGCCACAGGCCGATATTGGAGATAATGGTTTGCTGAATGTAGGAGCATGCAGGAAGTGACAGATGTGAATTTTTTTTTACTTTATGTGCTGTCCCTGAAGTGACATGAGCCAATAAGGTGGGTGGTAAAATGTGATTCTATTTGATTGTATTTCATAATCATAAACTTAGTAATTACAAATGTTTTAAAGTTATTGCTCTGATTTACTCTTATCACTCTGCATAAAAATACCAATACATGAGTTGGTTGAGTTTTATTTCCAGCCTCATTGTAACGACACTAATGCTTTGCTTTGGTACATTATCTCTGCACAGCATTTAAAGAAAGTATGTTGCGCAAATACAAATCGTTTTTTTCACCCAGCGAAATTAAGACCAGACGTCAAGAATTAATGATGAAAATCTGTCCATATTTCCAACCAAATGCTCAAATCATATCATGTATTGAAACTAAGTCACAAAGTGTGTTTTCTTTAATGTTTCACCAATTACTTCAAAATCTACATCCACCGAGTATAAAAACATTTTTGCAATATTCAAGGATTCTTTTCGAAGTCATAACTTTAAACACAGCTCAGTGGAAACCCCACTTGTATCTGGTGTGTACACATAACTTGGGGGTTCCAAGTTCCATCTTCAACATGCCCACAGATATGACAAGGTTGGTGGTCAAACAGGATGCACCTCTATCAGATGCTGCATTGTATCTGCTGCACGTGTACAAATATTAGCAGGAGGAGGACTGATTAGAACCTCAGCAGGGGTGAGTTTGAGTTCAGGCAGACAGTGAGAAGGATCAGACTGTGAGTGGCGCCTTTTATATACACTAGTATGGAGAGTGTGAGGGACTGAATATGTCTTTGTGAGTAGCACTGCCCTAGGTCCCGCAGGTCCTACGGTAATGCAGGGCTTGTTTTTCTTTGCAGGCAGAAGCAGGACAGAATTTCGCAGGAGTGGATTCCAAAATTTGCAGACCTCAATTAATAACTGCATTCTTCCTGCACTGTGATTGGATCTCAGCAGACGGGTTGTTTGAGGTTCATTTTCCCTCCCACCTCCATGGACGAGCGTCAAGATTTAACAAAACTTTCGTAATTTTGCAATATGAGCATTTTTGAGATATTTGGTATCACTTAAGAGGCCCATTAGCATTTGAATGGAACCTTAAAGATCCATGTTGCTGTCTTTGTATTAAACATGACACTTTTCTAGATCCCCCAATAGAAGCGTGTTATGCTATAGTGACGGTAACGCCTGGCATAGTACAAGCTGTGAACAGAAGTTACTACAGGAATCAGGAATCTGTGTGACATTTCAGTGTCAGATGTCAACCACACAACAATTTCTAAAGGCAACGATTGGAAAATTTTAGTATCTAACTATATGTATAGATTCATGAAGAGGCGTTTTAGAGGCTTTCATACGTGTCCCATGGATATGGTTCTGTGGTTCTTTGGACATCTTGATTTTCTTATCTGGATACAGATTACATTTAATGCAAAGTGTAAATCAAACCGAAATTTTAAGTAGATTTTCCAACACCAATGATTTATGTTCGTAAAATGTTTAAATTGCAGTTAAGTGAAATGTTGGCTAATGGAGAGGTAATTACTGCCTTTGATTCCACCTCACAAAATAAAAGCACAGTACAACATGTGGTCCACGTTTGCTTTGTAAATAACCAATGAATGTTTGGCTCACCGTGTCCACTCCCTTTAACAAGCAAACTGTTTGAACTGTGAGCCAAGCTTGTTAGTGTTTTGACAGAGTTTGGCCAAAGTCAGATGCTCGAATGATAGATGCAGTGCTTGTGTGTGTGTGTGTGTGTGTGTGTGTGTGTGTGTGTGTGTAATCAGATGCCACATATCAGTAAAGCCAAACATTTACTGTGAAAGAGTCAACTTTATCAGTGACTTAGTGAAACAGTTGGCATCTGTGCTCAGCAGCTTCACACACAGGAACAGTTAGTGTTCAGTTATGTATCTGTATGATCTGTGCAGACTGTATTGCTCAAAGTCTATAAGCAGCCTGAATTGTGTGATGAGATCTTGTGATATCATGATACATAAAATATTTATCATGTTAGTTGTATGTTATATTCACTTAATAGTCAGGGAAGGTCAGAGAAGCCGGCTTTGACCATGTTGTCACTAGTTTCAAACCCCAGAATTGGAAAGACAAAAGGGTAGAAATGGATTGACTACTTATTGTCTCTTTCAGTTCTGGACATATGCAACAACTTTGCAACTTTGTTACCTACACCTCTACCTGGGTTTCCATGTGAACAACAGACCAATACCAAGACTGTCTATAGAAAAGGAACAAGCCATCTGTTTTCATTCCTGCCTGTTCAGTTGGTCTCCTGTTGAATATTGTACTATGGCTTCTCCTCACAGTGAAACAGATCCCGTCAAATTTATGGTAAAATACTGGCAGCTGTGTTTGCCAGAATTAACTTCAAAAATACAATGCAAACGTAAAATATATTATGGTACTGTTGCTGCAAGTCCTGCTGGGAGATTTCACTTACAACCTACAGTACATACCTAACATATCGGAATCAAACCAGGAACGTTCCATTTCCAGAGCTCTACCATCTCGCCCCCCATTTATTAAATATTATTTTATGTTTGGAACAAACCGTGTTCAAAAACCTCTGCACTGCCAACAGCTATTTAATTTTTTTTTCTTTTTTGCATTTTTCATTCTTTGTATCTTGTCATTCATTATTGTTAACATTATTCTTTTCTATCTACTATTCGTTGTCCTTACTCATTACAGAAGAGAAACACACATTTCTTGTAAAAAATGGATATTAAAAGTTTGTTAAAAGAGCTCTGTTTTTCATTTGGAACCCCCGTTTTTGCCAAAGTGGGCAGCTCTGAGAAGACAAACTCCTGGGCTGAAGATGACTCCGGCCGTGCCTGTGCGTAATCTTTCCTTTGTGAATTTAACAAAGTGGTTCAAATGCAAAGGGAGAATTTCTTTCTTCTTTTTCATTGTTTTCAGTGCAGAAAAGTGCAGCGACCAACAATGCCAGTTTGTATGTGTTTTCAGCCTAAAGCAGTTGTTCTCAAAGAGGGGGGGGGGGCCTCCCAGGGAGATGTACTGCGAGGGGAAGTGATGCACCACACACGGGTTACAAAGTGGCAGTGCTGAAAATGTACTATTATATATTAAAGTTTATTATGGTGTTATTATAGCTTAAGAAAATCTGTCATCTCCAGGTCATGAGCTAATTGAGTAGTGATGTTCAGGAAAGGGAGGTGATGGTATATATATATATATTGTAGTCATGGTGTGAAGTGGTGGTAGTGGGAGAGGCATGCAGGGTTTTGGGGGTGGGGGGATCTCCCTACCAAAGCTATGAGGTCGGCCCTCCTGCTGGAATTTTCCATGGAACGAGTGGTGGAGTACAGCAGAGTGGCAGAGGGGCTGCTATCCACAACGCCTTACAGCTAACTGGGTTTAAATAGTGCGCTGTGGGTCACCAGCCAAACACACGCACACAAACACATACACACACCCCTCCCACCCAACATTTTTGTATGGCTTCCAGTGCTGTTGTGCCCCACATTGCTGTCTCTAAGGACTTCCTGGCGCCCAACCAAATAAGGCTAATACCCTTGTGTGTGTGTGTGTGGGAGTGTGTGTGGGTAGGTCTGATACTGGTGGAAGTTCTAAATGACTTCAGTTACGTATACATAGTAATATTGCAGTCACAAAATACTTAACTCTGCTAAATTAACTTGAGTAAACTATAAGCAGTCAGCTGTATCCTATTGTTGGAGATACAAGGTTTTAGTTGAGTGATTACGTATAAGTTTACATGCAATTTTGATTAATACAACAAATCTGTTTATTTCCAAACATTGCGTCAACTTTTGGGCTGCTCAATTAATTCGATTAAATCAAAATCACAACTTGGTCACAATAGATTGCAAAACTGTAGGAAGCTGCAAATGATTTAAATGTATAACAGTGCCGGGTAGAGCTCCAAATTATGATAGTGGTCGCGTGCCTGCAGCATACTGGGGTAATGATGGTAATCCTACAGCTGCCCCGTGGCAGCTTGGGAGGAAGTCAGTGTGTTTGGCCTGAAGAGATTGTAGATGTGTTATGCAGTGAAAGCACAAAAACAGCCAAGTGTGAGAGCTCAACGTGCAACGGCAAAGTACATGCTAAGTATGTTTTGATCCATTTAATCACTGCTGTAGTGTTTCATCATATCTCTGCTGACGAGCTGCAAGCAGTTATTTTCACCATTTCCATGATTAATTGATTGCAGTTAGGGACTGTCATGAAAGTGCTGTCCTCAATAAGGCGATGGGCAGAAATATTTTTCTTATTTTATTTGACATTTACTAACCTCCAACATATTATGAGAAAATCATCACAGCTCAAATAAAAAGAGCAATTTAATTCTTTGAATAGATCATGGAGCTAATTATGTGATTGTAGGAGTAAAAGTTCAAATCAGACGAAACAAACTCTCCTCACACTCTTGACTAAAGTGAATCTGAATCTTTCTGAATTCCATGTGGATGGTTTGCATGTAAACGTACTATGTAAACAAACTTCTTTCTTATCCAGCAACACTGGATCAGCAACATCGTATACCATTCAAGTTTAATGTACCTTTCTAGGTTGCCATGACCTCACACACTGCATCAGTATGGCCCTCTCCTGTTCATTAGTTCTGTCCTTCCCCTCCTCACCAGCAGCTGTCGCCCTCCAGCCTCATCACTTCCTGTCCCGCTCCCTTTGCCAACCTTCGTGCAGCTGCTGTGTGTTAGTCATTAGTTTCTCTTGTATATACCCCCTGTGTAGCTTCCAGTCATTGCCAGATTGTTAACCGTACTTTCCTTTGTGCCCAGTGGTTGGTTCTAACCCAATCCACTCTTTGTTTTCTCCATTCAGCCTCACCCTTAACTGTACATATACCTGTTAATTGGCATTGGAAGAGTTTGTCTCTTCCTCTTATGCCCTGCACTGGTTGTGTTATAGCAATCTGCAAAGAGATCCTACTACATCAGATATGTCTAGAAAGAAAGTAGAAGAACCTCAACGTTTGTACTTGAGCAAATGTTCTTCCAGCTCTGGCGACTGGCACACATTCTCTTCCCGGCATGCATTCACCCTGCGTTGTCTCTGCATCATGTGAGAGAGAAATGTATAACTAAGCTGTATGAACTGAAGGGTTCACTGCTGCTTTATTTCTCTTTGCTGTCAGCTTCTGCCGATCTAAGGAGCTGGTCAGCATCACCAGTTAAGATGGATGGAAATGCACCCAGGCGCTTTCTCTCACTGTTATTTATGCCCCTGACATCACTTGGCATGGATCCATGTCTATTCATATTTAGGGTATTTACACGAGGCCGTGCCAAGGATAACATTTAAAACAAAATACACCTCGGGGCAAACGATATGTCTTTAGTTATTTTTGCTTTACAGTATATGTAGGGAAACCTATACCGGATTTAATGGTTGCCCATTTGTTTTCTTATTCTCTTTATACGGAGATCCTTCTGCTGAGATGTCCTTTTGATACATGGGGGATCAAAATTCCAGGTCAGAGCAGGGTCAGGGTCGCTGCAGCTGACACATCACAGAGGCACACGCTGGAATGTGCAAAGATAGCTGCATGTTCACAAGTTGTGACACACTGTCTTTGGTTAAGAATGCCAGACTGAGGGAATGGGTGCTGCAGGGGAAACATTCTCAGCCAGCATAGCAGAGACCCATGTTTTTTTCCCAATAGTGGCACCCTTGGGTGTCTCGTGTCTGTCGCTGATCTAGTAGCGGACGGAAGCAGAACATGAAGCTCCCATCCATTGGGGAACTCATCTCTGGCTGCTATACACGTTCATGGGCTATGACACATAACAAGTGGAGTTAGGAGTACCAGGACTGTAAAAAGAGGGCGTTCCAAAGTGGGAGAAAATGGGAAAATTGCAAACCAAATGGGGGAGTACAAGGTTGTCATGGCTGCTTTAACCAAATGATAACACACTCATGGGCACACAGTATCCATCAGACACATCCTGTGTTTACAACGTTTTCATTCATTCATTCTCCATAGCCGTTTATCCTTTCAGTGTGGCGGGGGTGCTGGAGCTGATCCCAGCCGTCACTGGGCGATAGGCAGGGTACACACATCACAGGGCAAACACACACAGACACACAACTCAGTCACACTCCCATTCACACCTAAGGGCAATTTACAGTTTCCCATTCACCTAAACTGCGTGTCTTTGGGGGGTGGGAGGAAACCGGAGAACCCGGTGGAAACACACGCAAACACGGGGAGACACACAAAGGATCTGGCCGGGAAATGAACCCGGGACCTTCTTGTTGTGAGGCAAGAGTGCTAACCCCTGATTTTTTTAGCTATAATTTAGATTTCTGGAAGATAACCAAGCTTTATTAGCTGTCATTGCCTGGCATTGTGACAATAAGTCAAGTGAGTCATGGCCAGGTACCTCCAGTGTAGCAAAGGTTAAGCAGTACAATTGGCCAGGTGCCTTGCTCGCTTACTTGGATGTCAAAATCAACACTCTTGCATTGCCTCCCACAATCATGGGCTCCTTGCTGACATGTTGGGTGATATTTTACAAGAGATGTCACAGGTCACGTGATATCTTGTCATACATCACCACAATGGGAGGCTAACGCTAGCTTATGTCCTGTTGTAAAATGCTGATCATAGATGCCAAAATCCTGGCAATAGTTCAGAACAAAGTCTCTAAAATGTCTGACAACGAAGAAAACAAAGACAACAAGACAAACCAGAAACTTGATGACTTTCTTGAGCTGTCAGACTCACTGCTAAACTCAGTGAAGTCTGGACATGTGCCTTCACTTCTTTATTACACTTATCTTATCCCACTGTGACACCAGCAGTTGGCTAGATTGTATACAAATAGGGGATCACATGATGTCATATATCAACCTCCACTGTGTGGTTTCCTGAGATGATGAGTGCAAATTACAAGAAAATAAAAATATCTTAAGTTTGTTCTTTGTTCCTCTTGATTCTAACTGGACTTAAGTTAACAATTGTTATTATCAAAAAAAGTAACACGACACACAGAAACATATTTTCAAAGTTCATGACTTTCATGAGCTTAGAAACTCAACTTTGACTAGCTTGTAATCTTACCCATCACTGGGGTTTATGCCAAACCTGAAAGCCAAATAACACTTAAATAACATTTAAAAGTGCCTCTCAGTCTCTGTGAGACCCAGTGGGGTTGGTTGGAATAGTGATCATTGTGTTTGGAGGAAGGCAGGAGTTCTGTATGTGAGGAGGAGAAGTTCACATCAGGCTGCAGTTGTTGATGCCAGAGTGCTGCAGCTTAGCTCAGCTCTTTCTGGCTCTTTCCTCTCTGGACTGATCCAGCAGAGGATGACGGGACCAATTTTCCAAAACAATCACAAACACACGTGTCCATAAACAATAAGTAGGGGGGTTGTAAAGTCAGAACGTTGAAACTTAACACTTACCTAACATTGGGGCCACTTATGGGCCTACATGTACCAAAACAGACTGCCACATGGACCTCTGTTTCACCAGCATGGCTCATGGCCTCCAGGTCATCGCTTTATGTTTGCATCTACCTTGTTTCCACCAAAACACAGAACTCAACTGTATTCTGTTTCGCAAACCTAATTTCGAACCATTCTGAGCCTTTTACCCCAAATCGGAGTAGGAAACCTTGGTTCCACGGACCCTAAACACAACTGGATCCAGACCCAGAACTGCTCAGGTGGAAAAGTGGCAAGTGTTCAGTTCGCACCAGAGCAGAACGTTTTTCATGCCCAGAAACTATGTGCACAGCACGGGAAAGCGGTTTTCCAGCAAAGCATCAGTGTTTTGCAGTGGAAACACTTTGAATGGCTCCAGCACCAACCCCGGTGGAAAAGAGGCAACACACACACGCACGCACGCCGCACGCACGCACGCACACACACACACGCGCGCACACACACCCACCCACACACACACACACACACACACACACTTACTCTCAGACGGGAAGAAGGGCTGCATGTCGATCTTGTACACCTCCTTGGCGTAATACTCCTCTTCACTCCGCTGCCGTTCGCACGTCGCCGCCCGTTCGTTCGCCTTCTCCTGCAGCAGGTCCCGGGTGCTGTTATAGATGGCGACGATGTCCCGGGACACTTCCTCGGGCTCGGGGAACTCCTCCGGCGGGCTGCTGAGCTTCAGCTTGCTCAGGATCTGCCCTCGGATGGCCTCGATGCGCTTCTTCTTGAACTGCTCCATGTCCAGGGTGCTGCATGTGGACAAACTCAGCGCCACCGTGGCTAAATCCAAAGTGAGGAGAAGACTGACAAAATACAGGTTCATCTTGATTGAAGTTAAGAGAGTTGCTGGGGAATTGCTGACTTCGGTGATTTTAAATATCACACATTTCTTGGGTAAAATTAACGTTTGAAAAAGATGCGGCTAAACTCCCAGTTTCTGTAAAGTACGTTTGCAAATCATTTCAACTGTCATGATGCAGAAAACAAATCCGCTTTTCGATCGATACTCCCAGCTGACAGTCAACACACCAACAGCGCGTAAAGGAACCGATTAATGTAGCCAAGGATGACCGTGCGACCATTAAAAGGAGCAGAAAAGGATCTTGTAGAAGACAACGAGGTTTAAAAAACAAAGTGAACGCGGAACGCAGAGCCACGAAGCGATGAGGGAGCGAGCACAGCACCGCATCAGAGGGCTCCCAGCTCCCCAAACTCCTGGCCGCTTCAGCCAACACAATCTGAGCTCTGAGTTTTCTATCTGGAACTTCAGAGTCTTGATAAACGCGTCATTGCTTTTTTTTTCGTCCAAAACACAAGCATGCAATTGATTTAAAAGATCCCACAAAAACGCGCACCCTGGTCCTGGCAGGGGCGCAAGGTGCGAATGTTTCAGTCCGGGCTGAAGGCGTTATTATCGGAGCGTTTTTTTTTAGTGAGAAGCAAACTCCTCCAGAACAGCTCGGAATAAACAACTCGGGGTTTTCCCTTCGGTGCGACAGCGGAGCGTTTTGACGCGTCTTCACTCACCCCATCGAGTTGGGGGAATAGTTCGTCTTTTACGCGTGCCAAGCGGACAGCGGACACCGTTGAAGAAATGTCTAAGGCGATCACGTTACCGCTCGCTTCCCCACCGCCGCTTCAAATCGAGGCCGTGGTCATCACGTTCAGACCGGGGGATCCCTCCAACTCCCCGTTAGGAGACGCTTTAATGTAAATAGGAGTCCTCGGTGTGCCCATTGGGACAACGCTGCAGCGGCTAATGGCCCGTTGGCCCTGGCTTGGCGCGTCACGACGCAGGGTCCTAACGCCGGTCATATACGCGAGGCTCCCCCACAAACCGTCCTCACGTCAGATTAATGCTTTGCGTTTCATGACCCACATTAGAATCCTATTAGATGTTAGTTAAGCATAGTAGAGTATTAAAGCTTCTGTTGACAAAAGAGATTTCTAGAATAAAGGCGTTACAGTTCATTGGAAAAGGTGGAAATGTTATGAGACTAAAGTGATATGTACTGAGAATTCAAGGAAAACAGTTCAAACACAATAATCTGAAGTTATGTCCTTATTTGAGAAACCTATTTGTTTCTTCTTACATCAGAACTTTATTCTTAAAATACTTTCCCATGTAGGCCTCACTACTACATCCTGACATCAGAAAAATGCCTTTAACTGTGCAGATACGTTTATTCTTTACATCAGTAAGAGCAGCAATAGCATCTTAGAAAACAATACTGAACTACAAGGGTGTTCCTGAGAGATCATACCTCGGGCAATACAGAACAAGCCAAAATTAGACTTGTTCTTATGTAATAATCACTGAGAAAACAAAAGGAAAAACAAAGGAAACTTAACGCTGAGAGGATCAGGGTTATGCTTGGTGTTTGAACCTATTGGACATTCTGACAGGAAGGCAAAGGTGCCACACTCTGAAGCACCCTGCTGCCCTGAAATGATCAGAAGACACACACACACACACACACATAGCATCACAAATAGCATAACAGCTCTAATAATAACAAGACTATTTGTTTCCATAATGTAATGAATCTGGCCCACACTGTACCTATGTATAGTCTTGAAGGATTTACATGACAACACGTTACACGAATTATGGAAAAAGGAAGAAGAGGGCAGACAAATGGAACTCTTCATGGTCAATAAAACAAAATAAGCTATTTGAAAACACAATTTGAAACAATAATCAATAATAAATACAACATATAATCCATTTCAATTCCAAACCACACCGCCCCTCCCCTGCTCTCTCCTGTTTGCACCTTTTTCCACTTAATTCTTTTTTTTCTTGGAACACGATGACTTTATTCTTGAAATATTTCCGGAACAAAATTGTGTTATGACCCAAGTTTCATCATTCAGTAGCAAAAGGTGGGACAAAGACCTCCTGGCATAAGTAAAAGGTACTGAAACGTGAAGTAGAAACAGTGACCGTGTGACCGTGTGATGTCAGATACGACCTGGCGGGATAAGCTCCACCTTCACCTTCCACCTCCTGTGCGCTCCCTGCTGTATGCCAGATTGATTTATATTCACACCGCTAAGAAAATACCTCTTTTTTTCTTTATTTGCCAAAGCCTTGTGCCTCCACTCCATGCCTCTGCCCAACCAAAGCCAACCATTCATCAGCAATGACAGCCTCTCACTGCCTCTCTCAGCATCTATGCAGCTGCTCTAAACCAGATGCCACTAAATCAGTAACCGCATTCACAGATGTGGGTCCAAAGTGTGGTGTGTGTGAGTGTGTTGACAACACTGTACAGCGAGGGGCATACGCACCTGTGTGGGGAGGAGTTGATCCAGGTGAGGAAGTGTCGTGCCGTCCGAAGAAGCCCGCTTGTCCCAGGTTGAGCACTGTTCGTGTCACGGCGTTGGCATTGCGTCGCCTGTGCCCGCCTCATGGTTGACACTTGTGCAGTCACCAAACACAACCGGCAATAGAAACAGAAAAGGTGTGTGTATCTGTGTCCATGCCTTACCCACCTGCCATTGGGGGCCTGGGGCTGGGGGCTACAGCTCTGCCCTGACCCCTACTTCAGGCCAACATTGAGCACATTTACACCACTTTCTCTTTTCCTTCTTTGTTTTCTTATTTGTTTCTTCGTACTTGCGAAACCCCCAGCACTCATATCATTGATGACCATCTTCATAAATGCTTCAACCATACACTCTTTCTACTATTAAACCATACAGATGACCTTGTGGCATTAGAGCTTTCGTGTCCTACAACCTGATGTGTACCACCATTAACCAAGGCCCCTCACATTCCAAAACACACCTGCACACACACCGCTGATGTCCCAGATAGAATTCATTTCAACTGTTGAACAGTAAATCATAATGTTACTTCAGTTTAGCTTCAGATTTTACTGGAAAAGGGTAAAACAACCAAAGCAATGCCTGTAATTAACAGTGATGACATTAAAATACCACAAAATGCCCACAGCTCCTTCCATGTTTTCAATGCTGTCACTATGTGTTTCCTTTAATAGCATCAGTCATCCTAAACAAGCTTACTGCTCAACAGGGTTACTGTACAAAAACTATGCAACAGATTCAAATAAGCCTTCGTTTTATTGCAGTCAGACTCAAGCTGGACTCACATTACTACAGTAACACAAACATGTATCTGTGTGGGGTTCCATCAATGCAGTGTGCAAAGGACATTTACAAAAAAAATGGGCACAAGGACGATGATGAATCCATGATGAGTCCACCCTGAAGATTTAATATTACATTTCAAAACTCAATACACATCGCCAGCAGCCAGCCTCGCTTCTTTCGTCAGTTCCATTCTAGTGGACTGAGTATCGGTCCACAGTCATATCAGTGTTCCCCTTTCAGTCAGGGTGCATCATGCTCTCTTCTTCCTCTGCGTTCACCTGGATCCACTACAGGTGTGAGCACGTAATCCAAGGTTCAGGTGATCAAAATGATCCGTGAGGGAAAGTGTGCACGTTCTTTATGAATGGGGTCAGTCTGAATCGCTGTCCGCCGCGTCTCCTGCTGTCCCTGGCTCAGCCTCTTCTTTGTCACTCTCTTTGTCCCAGTCTTTCATGGACGCGCCCATCATGAAGTCTTCCCTGAGGACGCTCCACGCAGGCTTCTCCTCCGCTGCAGCGCCAGGCTGAACATACAAACGGCAAACAAAAAACATGACACGATGCTTCAGGTCCAATACTTTTTGGAACTGCTACTTTGTTGAGCCACTGTCTCTTAGTCGCTTTCTAAGGACAACAGCACCGCTTTGTGGACGGACTGTGCAATCACACTGACAGACTGGGATCGGGCGCTCTCACTCTGTTGGTGTCCAAGTTGATCCAAAGATCAGCAGCAGAGTGCATGAGCAGGATTCAGTCATTAAGTAATTAACACTAAAAGTCTTTTTGAGCCGTTATGAAACAAAGAAGGGAAATCTTAATTCCATTCTATACTTTTATAAGTCACTAAATAAGTACAAATATCTTTTCTTACCACATTTGTGATAGAATTAGTAAAGCAACTATACCAACTTTTATGGGAATATAAGCTCACCTTGTTGCATGAGCAGGACCAACTACAGCCTTTTGTCATATCAAACCTGCGTTTGTTATGATGACCTCATCTAGCTTCAGACTAGCAAATAGCATAACCTGTTCATTTCCTCTTCTCACTTGACTTTCAGTATTAAACATTTTCTATACTTTTGACTTTTCCAGGATCTCCATGACAGCAAACACCCTGACAATAGATAAAAGCAACCACAAAGTCCAGAGTAAATGCCACTCACCGTCTCCCTTTCGGCCTTGACGGTGGACCCACTGCTTCCTTCTGTCCTCCTCAACACATCGATGAAGTCTTTCTTAGAGACAGAGGACAGGATCTTGGCCTTCTTCCTTTCGGAGCCACCGACGTCCTTCACTTTGTCATCGATGGTCTTCTGGTGCTTCTTCACTGCGTTGAACAGCTGCACCACCCCTCTGAGCACAACAAAGAGCCACACAACAGTCAGCAAACTGACTCAGGACAAATGAGACAGAGCAGTGCTGGGAGTGTTCATACCTGGTGGCGATCCTCTGCAGGGTCTTTTCAGTTTCGCGGTCCTTTGCGACGTCGGCTTTCTCCCTGGACATCATCTCCCACGCTCGCTTCTTGTCCGTCTGTTGTGGAGAGGTCAAAGTGCATTATTACCAAGTAAGAGGTCAGGGTCCAGCTGGCCGAATACAAAGCAGGGCCAGAAGAGTGTGGCGTCAGCTTGGTTCAGCCGAGTGCTTGTTGTTGCCGAACAGCGGCAACAACAATCTCCCGTTGTCGCTGGTAACAGTCATCTTATTATCCATTTCAATCTCTCCAGTTACTGAGTCTTGTCTTTACCTGTGTCTTTCTCTCCAGCTGCTCCTTCTTTTCCTTCTCCTTGATTTTGTCCAGCTCTTTGTTCTTCAACAGGATGGTGGATTTGCTCTCTGGGACTTTCTTACCCAGAACCTTAGCCATGGCCTCTGCCCATCCAGCATTGCCGTCAGCTTCGACTCCTTCCCCATCCTCTCCATCATCTTCATCCTCTGCCTCCTCTCCTTCGTCTTCATTCTCTGCCTCCTCTCCTTCGTCTTCATTCTCTGCCTCCTCCCCATCACTCCCTCCATCGACATCTTCGCCGTCACTCTCTCCATCAGAATGACTCTGATCATCACTGTCCGTACACTGTGACACTAAACTGTCTCCTGGGTGACACAGAGACAGAGATATCATTGTGATTAAGTCACTGTACTCGTTCATCTCTACACAACATCCGAACAACAGAATCAGATCTTCACCCACCTTCAGAGTTTGGGTTTTATTTGCGTGCCAAAACAAACAGTAGCACACAGCGCAGCATGTAGTGTAGCTGATAAATGTGTGTACCGATGACATTCTCTGATCAAGACGCAGTATCACAGCTGCTTAATTTTTTAAAAAGTCCAAAAAGTCAAGCAAAATACATACTAGTACTTGTTTTAAACTTTACTGCAACATCAACAAAAACGAGCTGACTGACACGTGTTAAGTGGAGACTGTTAGCTGTTTCGTATGTTCGGAACAACAAAGCTACACAGCTAAACAAACGGGACAGATTACACGGCTGACAGGCGTCACCACGAGAAACACTTCAGAGCACGACAACGACACATTGATCACGTCAACAAAACATTTCGACCATTAACTGCACTTACCTAAGTCCTCGGGAGGAGTCTGCACATGCGTCTCCACTGCGGCAGCCATCGTGGTGTAACAGTAAAAGCGTTCCGCGCAGTGCAACTGAAAAAAGTAAAGTTCCGCACCAAATGTGTTCCCCATAATATCAACCAATGCGCTAAAAAAATAAACTTTAATCGGATAAGCAAAACACTAGTAACGATGACAGGATTCGCAATAAAATCAGAAGAAGAAGAAGAAGAAGAAGAAGAAGAAGAAGAAGAAGAAGAAGAAGAAGAAGAAGAAGAAGAAGAAGAAGAAGAAGGCTTTTATTAGCAAATTTTTTGCTGATTAACTTTTCATGTTTATTTTTAATTTTACTGCAGCTATTGTTATCATTTTATCATTTCTGATGAAATGTTGACTGTTTTCAGCAACCATTTTGGTCGTAAGTGAAATTTCGATTTTCAAAGCATGTTGGATGTGAGCCATGCAATCTCAATGACAAATTGCCAGCATACCCAATGTTTCAATCAACAGGTGCAAATATGATCCATATCCAAATCAATGTCTAACACTCTTGTCTAATAGCCGTAAGGTTCAGGGTCAACTGTACTTAATATGCATTTCACCTGTTTGACATATTGAAAGAAGAATTTCACCACAGCAATACTAGGTCATTGTTTTACTAAGGCTTGTTTTGCCTTATTATGCATTCTGAAATGTTAATATTGCCTATCCCTTTATTTTTTGTATGTAATTGAGGTCAGGACAGAAATAGCAAGATTTAATAATTCAAATCTGATTGATAACACTCATTCTTCACCAGAGTAAGAAAGTTGAAAGAAAATCTACTTATTAACTGATGGAGCATTAAGCTGCTGTGTATCCCTCTCTATTTGTGTATGTTGGTGTTGACCATTTAATAATTGAAAGATCCTCAAGTCTGTTTTGGAGTTGGGTCCATCTGTCCTTGAACACAGTTTGTCCTGTATCTGCTATTTTGAAAATGTATATTTTCAGAGTTTTTGACAGGTCACGATGGGGGCAGCCTCAGTAATTTTGCCATCCTTGGGCACCAGCATTAGCAGGACAAAAAGGGTTTATGTGGTAATTATCTGGTCATGTGTGTAGCATGCTTATGAAGCAATATCACTTATGAACCTTTGAACCTTTCGGTTACTCTTGTAAGACCTGACTGATCGGATTCAACTGGCAAAACCAGCAGACCATACTTTGAAAGATGACAGATAATAATGGAATGCTGCACATGAGACACTGGCAGCCAAACGTGGTGTAGTCCTCTTGGACATCACCTCAAGGAAAGATACAAGGCTAAACAGGAAGTGGGTGTGTCCTGTTTGGGCTACTGCTTTATAAACACAGGTATACAAAGGCTGGCAAGTCACAAATTTGAAGACACAACGTAAAGTCCAGTGGAAGAGGAGTCTGCAATCTGTTTCCCTCCACAGACTACTATGGCAAAGATACAACTGGGTAAGGACACCTTCACATTTTAAAACCTCCTAATGCATAACTCACCTCACAGTGAAGAATGTAAAATGTCTGATTCAGCTCTGTGGGAATGAATGATTATTACAGTGTTTCATGACTTGTTTTTTGCTTGTTGTTTGCTGGACTGGGTTAAACAAGTGTGAGATTAGTAATATGTGTTCTTTAATATGTGTGGGAGCTATAGAGTACATGCATTTCATCAGAAGAATATTACAAAGACTTGTGTGAGGCTTAGAATTATGGGGTAAAAAAATAGCCCCACAATCACATGTTCTTAAGTTTTCCTTCTCATCCAGCAAAGTTGAATATCACGTGTTGTACCAGAATAGTGGCAGCACGGTGTTTCTGCAGGTTAAACCTGATCAGCCTGTTTGATGAGCCACCTTAGGCGAGGGTGGGCGGAGGCTCATCATACAGGTCATGCATCAACTGACAAATGGCGTCAGGGGGTGCATTACTGGTAAGTCTCACTGGTAGACAGTACAGATGTAGTAGAGGGTTTTTAAACATCCGAGACAGACAGGCAAACAATGCTCATAAACCCCTTTCATTCCATTAAAACAATGGTTTGCATTTACTTTGCATCAACGTGCAGCCTTGTTACCCGAACGCTCTCTGCATTGTGATTGGATTCCAGTGGGCTTGCATTGTCACTATCAAACCCCATGCTTCATCTTCCGTCCTGCCTCAATCGATAATCCTTATCCAAATAACAATAACACAATAACAGAGAACCCTTTGTGAGGGTGTCACAATCTGTAATCCAGGTGCAAGTACCCATTTATGGCAAATCACAACTCCCATTAACTATACATTTATTAGTAAGAGTGACATGCCTTAATTGTAGGTGTACGTTCTCTTTAGCTGTGTACTACTTGTGCTACTACTTGATTTTTTAACTTTATTATACACAACATTTTTCAATGAAAATCAGTATTACTGCATTACCATTCAAAATCAATGTACTTTCTTTCAGTAGTTCAGGTGTTTGTGTTTGATGTGTTTCAGGATGTAGGAGCCCGATAATGGAGGCAGTGCTTGGCTTTGTACTAGGAGCTGTGGGAGGCTGCATACTAGGAGCCACAGAGGACCCAGTGAATAAGACCCTGTTAAGGATGACTTCAGCTGGACCAATGAAGCCCGTTTTGGATGAAGTCCAGACAGTGGGAGCTCTCGGATTGGGGTCCTTGGTGGGAGCCACAGCACTAACCATAGCGATGACGTCAGTCGTAGCTGGAGTGATCCTGGCAGCAGTGATAGCTACATTATTTGTGGCTACATTGAGCTGTGGCACTAAGACAGACACTTTGGGTTTGATGACATCAGTGGGACTTGCAGGTGCCTTTGGGACCACACTAAGTGGAGCCACGCTGGGGGTAACTATTGAATGGATTGTGGAAAATTCAGGCATGGTTGGGCTCCTGTGGGCATTGAGCATATTCACTGTGATCAAACCCCCCGTTCGCTTTTTATTTAACTTTATCTGGCAGCCAGGTCAGATGTGTTGGATTCAGGTGCCTGCATATGCTGCCATGGAGAGAGAACAAATAGAGGCAAAAGAGTTTCAACAGAGAGAGAGAGTAACTGTGCAAATTGAGAAGAGGATACTTCTGCTGGAGAAAGGAGGGAGCACTGGTGAGACAGGACATGGGACACACTGGGATAATGAGCGGAGGCAGAGGGAAGCGATTGAGACGGAAAAGAGAAGGATTGAAGCAGCAGAGGTCAAGGAAAGAGACATTCAAATGTGGATCAACACTGTGGTCGCAAAACATGTCGACTTCTTGGCTTTTTCAGGGATACCAATGACACTATTAGCCATGGTTACATCAGGGTTTGGAGTGTTTGGATACGGAGGTCACCAATCTGTGTTTATAGCACTTTTGGCTTTAGTTGGGATTATAGGCATTTTACTATTGAAAGCAAAGGACTTTAAGTTCTGGATGCTGGTAGGCTGCATGGGCATGTTTGCAACTTTTGTCATTGCTGTGCTCACACTACATGCTGGACAGGTGGTTGTAACAACTTCCATGAAAATGCGAGCAGCAGGGCACAATCAGTCCAGAGAAGACCTCACCAGCCGCATGAACCACCAATCAGCCCTTGAAGCTTTGCATGCAGGTTTCTTTGTGGCTAAGCTGTGCCAGTTGGCGTTAGGTGCTGCAGTAGCAGGGCCGCTGGTGAGGCAAGCAGCTGGAGCAGGTAAAGTCATAGTGGGGGCGGCTTTAGTGGCAGGGGGTTTACTGGTTGCGGTGGAGGCTTTAGCGCCAGTGCTAGGAGATGGGGGGAAAGCTGGTGCATTGTTGGGGGTAGTAGGAGCAGCAGGGGTGTCTGTTGGTGCAGCAACAACTGTGGCAAGAGGTTGGTCCTCGTGGCTGGGCACCATTGGAACATTAGTAGGCTTGGTTGTTGGTTCAGTAGGTATGGGGAAATACCATATTATCAACATGGGACTGCAGGTGCCAGTGGCTTATGTCTTTGCTATGACTAATCCATTGTGAGAAAACATTCACTGATTTCAACTAAACCTCAACATTTTCTAAAAGTGAAGTGTGCCTTGTCCCAGTAAACCCAATATCCTTCCCTAAATCACTGCTCAAAGAAACACATGCAGCAAGTCCTTTAGCAGCAATAATAGTGTCAATGAACCATTGAGATGTAGTTTGTAACAGAGGTCTCCACAGATCCGCTCCTACACAGGTTCTTCAGAATGAGACGTGACCCATGACCTGAGGACTGAGTTTCGTGTGTCAGTATCTCTTATTGTGGACCTGAGCAGACCCAAGCTGGCTCCTTATCAGCTCTGGTTGTGTGGTTAATCAGAAACGCGAGAGAAAATTAACAGAAAAATTATGCTATTCTTTGTTGATGTGATGATCAAGTTGAAAGGAAAGCTGCTAGCTCATCTGTGTATAAAATGTTGGACCTGTGAAGATATTTTCACCAGTCACTTGCCATCAGGCAGGACAGCAGCCAGGCTGACCTGCGGTGGCGATACTGCAGTTTGTGGAGTGGAAGAGTTGAGAGCCGATTCCCCCTGCAGGAATTCACTGAGAAGCTGCCATTGTAAAGTCCTCTGTATCCTCTACCATGTGAATACTTACAAAATAACCCTAATTTGCCCTACACCATGATGTGTTTCTCATTTTACGTGAATGTAATTTTTCAGCTGTGATACAATTTGAATCAGGCTAGACATAAAACCTGAAATGTACTGTACACATAATATTGCCTTTGTTTTATCCAGAATTTTATATCCTAATATATGGAAGTTTATAATATTGAAATGGAAAAATCAAGAGTAAATACAGCAACATGGTCCCTATCATTGTCTCTACGTCTCCATCATTGACTTTATGGAATAATATGTAGAGTAGTGGTTCTCAAACTTTTCCAGCAGGGCCCACATTTTGAGGAAACCATTTAGCAGTTCGGCGATTTATAAACCACACCAAGGACAAAAGAGCTATAAATATTGCATTTTATTAAAGGCCCTCAAGTTTACATAGAAAACTAAATTCACTATTCTGGCTGTTGGTGTTCTTTGGGCAACATTATTACAGACCAAGATGTTGGTCAAAGGTCTGCTTCAAGAAGGGCGATGGTAAGTGACGTTCAAGTGCTGCACCAGTGGCTGGCCATCTGTTGCCAAGGACAGGGTGTGCTCCAGCTTCCGGTCTGGGCGCAGCTTAAACACTCTAGAAACCTGTACGACAGGAAAGGGTTATTAAAACCAGGAGAAATATAATGGGTTGTGGATTATGACATAATTTCCTACATAACTATGAATGACATCATTCCTATTTAATGAGCGAATAATAAAACATTATATGCTTGTTTACCTTGCCTGAAAACAAGGTATGTATGGTGATTTATTTTTTATTGTAAAGAGGTATTTGTATTTTGGTAATCTAAATCGAAAGACTTCAACAATATTTTCAAAAATGGAAGGCATTACATCGCTGCGGCAGAGCTATTACACTTTCGCATTGCGCGCGCGAGCGTGGACGCTTGATAATCCCAGCGCGTTAATGCTGCGAAGGGCGGGGCTTAGCAGGAAGAAGCGTGGAATCTATAAAACATGGTTACTGTTTTGTCACGTGACCCAGAGTATTCACATGACACTCAACTCAACTTTCAGGAAGCGACAACAGAGACAGAATACAGGAAGCAGAGAAGGCTGAGGAATGATCATGTAGGACGGTTTACTGGAACGCTGTACTTCAGGAACAACAGGTAAGCAAGTGCTACGTTTGAAAACAGATCTTTTCTAATAATATAGTGATATTAATCAACAGTAAATTAATTCATTATATCTAACCGATCTTTTACAACTTTTACAACAGCTGCACAATTTTAATCACTGACCTTTGTTTGAGTAGGATGTATTTGGCAGCCATTTCGAAAAGATTAGCATGAACAGATTAGCTCTGTCAAGATCTTCTGACCCCACTCTTAATTTCTGCAATTAAACTTCTTGAGACTTGTGTACCATAAAGTGCAGACTCTGCTGCACATGCTGTCAACGCCATAGATTTTAAAGCCAGGAATTAAATGTGGTAGGCCCAATATATATCAAACACTTCCTGAAATATATCGCCGTGTGTGTGTGCTATTATGTTATGATATTCATATTGATCATTTATTAAGCATTATTCGTACACCATGATCCCAGCTGCCCCCTTTTCTCCTCTAAATCTGTTGTTGACAACAGTTAGGTCTGGCTTTCTTTCAGAATGTGGCGTTTGACAGTAGCTCCGCTGCTGGCCCTGATCTCACTCAGCACAGCCTTGGACAATGGTTTGCTGAGGACTCCTCCCATGGGATGGATGGCTTGGGAACGTTTTCGCTGTGATATTGACTGCAAAGACGACCCTGTGAACTGCATCGGGTACAATAAACTTTTCAAATTGCTTATATTCTACGTTAAAAGGAAAATGAGCAACAAGAAATGCAGATGTTGCATGGCTGACATCTACCTGTCCATTCTTCCCCAGAGAGAAGCTGTTCCAGGATATGGCTGATCGGATGGCTGAGGATGGCTGGAAGGAGCTGGGATATGAATATATCATTATAGATGATTGCTGGATGGCTAGGGCTAGGAACAAATCAGGACTACTGGAGGCAGACCCTGTTAGGTCGGTTTGCTAACCTTACACATTCATAACCTCTCTGTCCAGCCACTGCTGTGTGTCAGAGACATGTCTGTATGTAATTGACTCCCTGACTTGGCTATACGTCTGAAAATGTCACAGATAGCAGATGTCCACACAGAACACATACAGACAGACAAAGTCACTCATGTATTCCATCAATGTAGTTTCAAGATGACCCCACCTGCATTCGTTCATGCTGTGGGTGGAAAGTGAGCACCTGGAGGCAGCAAGATGTGTCCTGGTGTTTAATAAAGCCAGAGAGGAGCTGAGCTTAGAAACAATAAACAGCACCAAGAGTTTTCCTATGCACACAATCACAGCCACTGGAGTGCTGCACATATGTCCAAACAGATTCTCTGTATTTGCAGCTTTCAGTTATAAAATAGGCCTGAAAAGAGGACAAATAATGAGTAAATGTGGTCTTAATGTGTTCCATCTCTTCAGCACCTGTAACTGTGTCTGTGTGTGTGGTCTTTTTCTCTCTAGGTTCCCTGGAGGCATACCAAACCTGGCCAGGTATATCCATGACCGTGGTCTGAAATTAGGCATCTATTCAGACGTGGGTGTCATGACATGTATGGGCTTTCCTGGCACCCCTTTGGATAAAATAGAGACTGATGCCAAGACCTTTGCTAGCTGGGGAGTAGACTATCTGAAGTTTGATGGCTGTTACTCAAATCCTGTACAACAAATGTTAGGTAAGAACACATCTGCTGAACTGTTTGTGCATGTTGTTCTTTTTAATAGTCTGCATGGAAGAAAGACATTTAATAAATCGAACTTTAAGCGGACTCTTATGTCACACAGGCTACCCTCGGATGTCCAAGGCTTTGAACGCCACAGGCAGACCTATAGCATACTCCTGTAGCTGGCCTGTCTATGTGGGAGGACTTCCACCTAATGTGAGAATAATCTTTACTCTACATCAATGACTAACTAAAGACAACCTTTCAGCTTTAATTACTAAGACAGTCATTTTGTATAATATTATATATTTTCAATGTGCTGCTTAACCATGTAGAGAGATGATAGAGAGATGAAGCCTGCAGCATTATCGTTTGTTTCCATGTTAAACACAGGTGAACTACTCTTTGATGGGGGATATTTGTAACCTATGGAGGAATTACTACGACATCCAGGACT